>NC_061092.1:32294001-32304001 GCF_015104395.2 Macrobrachium nipponense | reverse complement strand
GATGATGTCATCACGTTTATAGAGGGACTTGAGAATTTACATGTCACTCGTTTTAAAAAAGGGAGCCCAGTTTGTTTTGAGATTTGAGAAAAAGCCTTTTCTGACAAAACTGTTAACTCTGTAATTAATGGTTTTGTGCCTGCCCTCAATCTTTATCGTGGGAATAAGCGCCTTGCGCGTATCATCTGTGTTGTGTATGTGTGTGTGTGTGTATGTATATATACTATATATATATATATATATATACTATATATATATATATATATTTATATATATATTTATTATTTATATATATATGTATATATATACGTATATAATCTATTATATTTACATTTATATGTATACATATATATAATTGTATATTACATTTATTTATATATATGTATGATATATATGTGTGTGTGTGTGTGTGTGTGTAATATAAAATGCTTGCATATATGTATGTATGTATGTAATTTTTCGCGTGCATAGAGGAGCAGTTAATATCCTGTTAGGGATTACTGTATAGGAGTTTGGCCCTATCTGAGAATTTCTTTTAAATTCCTCTCCGTGTAAGACACGCAAGAGTTTTTTTGTATCAGCTCGAGATTGGAATCTCATAAAGATTGTTTAAAGTTTCATCTTTTAACGGATCTCTGCCTTGGCGGATTTATTCTCTGAGGTAAAGCGCAAATTAAACTATCCTATAATTTCAGCCGAAGTGAAAAAGGTCGTGGTTGATGAAGCCAGAGAGTAATTCAGTAAATTTGTAAATGCTGGTTGTTTGATAGAGTCAGAGCAAAGAATTTGGTCTGTCCTTAAAGAGAACTTCGAACTTAAAGACTATATTCCCTTCTTTATGGGCCGCTGAGCTCGACGCTTTGAACTTTACGGAGACACTCGTATTGTTTTAGCGATATTTAGGAGATGATTGTGGGTTTGCTGTCCTGTCCTTTTCAACAGCTCGAATGGGCCCCTCCTCTAACCCCCCCCCCCCCCCCCCCCCCCCCTTCTGTGTTCAAGGAGTAATAAGGACTGAGTTGCTTTTAAAAAGAGGATTAAGGACTCTCTCTCTCTCTCTCTCTCTCTCTCTCTCTCTCTCTCTCTCTCTCTCGAGAGAGAGAGAGAGAGAGAGAGAGAGATATGGATAAGAATTAAAGTAGACATAAGCAAGCACTCTGTGAAATTCATGTAGTGTTACGTAGATTTTTGTCTCATATTGTTGATGTGTTATGCTAAGCTCCTGGGAGTGAGGATGTTACGTCCATTCAAGAGTTAGCTCGGTGCTCCTGTTATGCACTTTGTTGCGGAATTTATTTCCACAGTGATGCTGGTGGATCAGAGGTTTGAAGAACAGGGTTGAGTAGATGCACGAATGAGGAAAAAGAATCTTACTTTCTTATTTCATTGCGTGGGAGATTTTCATTTAGACGGACAAACATAATATTGTGAGCACAGAGAAGTGTTGTTGATAAGCTTTTGTTTTGTTCGATTTGAAAATTTTGGGCTTAAATGTTGAACACCGTTAATACAGATTCGAGTGTTCAGTATAGTGCGTATCTCATTCAATACTTACGGAAATATCAAAGAATGATCCAATTGGGATTTGAATGGGAACTTTAAATGTAACTTTAGTTACAAGTCTTCGCTTCATTGAATTGGGAATAGCAGTTAGCTTCCTATTTTACCAATTTTTGCGTTTCTCGCAGTTCAAGCCACTGGCACAATATCCCACAAGTCCTTTCATTTTCGTCATTAGGGGCCAAGTGAATTGCATTTCATCCACTTTGAAGGCGACTTCTGGTTGGCTCCTCAAAAAATTCTGCTATTATTATTATTATTATTCAGAAGATTAAACCGCACAGGGTTCATTAACTTGAAATTCCAGCATCCAAAGAGTATGATGTTTATTAGAAAGAAGTAACAGAAGGTAATGGAAAATAAAGAAAGAATGTTAAAAAACGAATCAACGAATTAATAGTTAGAGAAAAATGTATGGTAAAAATGAATCAACAAATTAATAGATAAATATAGAGAATTGTAGGTAAATTATTAGAATACGAGAGAGAAAAGAAAATGGTTGTAAAAGACAGAATAAGAACCAGAAATGGATCTTGTCAATCTCGGCATATGTTTGGATGAGGTGTGGCCTCTCTCATTCGGGTCTGCCCCACTTCTCGCGAGATTTGCTGAGAGTTCCAGGAACATTAGAAATAATTCCTGACGGTAATTCCTGCCAACTACGACTTTGGTTACTGGATTTGAGACAAAGCCCTTCCATGACATTTGGGAATTTCTGCCCTAATTAATTTCATCCTCGTCAGAGTTGATTTGATATTTCAACCGAACATGATTCCTATTCGATACAAAACGTAATACTGAATCGTTTTGAGTCTAAAAGAGAGCACGAACGCAGAAAGTAATCGTTCTAATCCAAATTTCATTACTTTGATGATCTCTGCGGTTGCAAAAATCCTCCTGATGGTCATGCCATTATGCAGTCGAAGGCGGTTAGTTATTGATGTTGACATTTTGGATGCGGCTGATTTAAATTAGAGATACCTGTAACAATGGATTGGATGCCAGGCTTACTCTCCTTGCTTTTGGCTCTGCCTTGAACATTTTTTCAGTGTCATGGAATATGTATGTATAATAAGTACACGGTGCTTTTGAGCGATGTAGAAGATTGTTGAGCTTGTTATCAGGTGAGCCTGGATTCATTTTTGCTTAATTTGGTAATAACCTTGCTTTTTTTCCCGAAAATAAGATGTATCAGTATGTAAGTGTCACAGGTGCTGTTGCCATTTTGCTTGCTGCCATGATATGACATAAATTAACTGCCGAGATTAGGGGCTGGGTTAATAATTATTGTTTTAACTAATGGGCATAAGGATGGCCCTTAATAAAACCAATACTGTTTTTCATCTCTCTCAGAAAACGAAATAGGATATTCTTGGTTTTAGTGTATGATAATACTACAGGAAAATAACTTTCAGTTAATTGCATTGATAACACTGTGCTGTGTAATTCATCCATGTTCCCCTGTTTTTCAGCAATGTTCTAATGTTCATTGCCAGGGGCATTTCGGCAGCTTTGTCACTGTGGTTATTAGAATAATCAAATTGTCATCATTGTAAACGTGGTGAATAATAATAGAATGAGGAAATACTGTAAATACTCATAAGAAAATAGTGTGCTTTATGATCTTGTGCCTTCATTTGTTATATATATATATAACAAATGAAGGCACAAGATCATAGAGCACTTCTCTGTGCTCACAATATTATGTTTGTCCGTCCAAATGGAAATATCCCACGCAATGAAATAAAGTAAGTTTCTTTTTCCTCATTCGTGCATCTACTCAACCCTGTTCTTCAAACCTCTGATCCACCAGCATCACTGTGGAAATAAATTCCGCAACAAAGTGCGTAACAGGAAAACAGAGCTAACTCTTAAATGGACGTAACATCCTCACTCCCAGGAGCTTAGCATAACACATCAACAATATGAGACAAAAATCTACGTAACACTACATGAATTTCACAGAGTGCTTGCTTTGTCCACTTTAATTCTTATTCATATTTCTCTCTCTCTCTCTCTCTCTCTCTCTCTCTCTCTCTCTCTCTCAGAGAGAGAGAGAGAGAGATCTTTCTTTACTGAGATGATTTTTTCTCGTGTGAGAGAGAGAGAGAGAGAGAGAGAGAGAGAGAGAGAGAGAGAGAGAGAGAGAGAGAGTCCCTAATCCTCTTTTTAAAAACAACGCAGTCTCTATTACTCCTTGAACACAGAAAGGGGGGGGAGGGGTGAGAGGGCCCATTCGAGCTGTTGAAAAGGACAGGACAGCAAACCCACAATCATCTCCTAAATACCGCTAAAACAATACGAGTGTCTCCGTAAAGTTCAAAGCGTCGAGCTCAGCGGCCCATAAAGAAGGGAAGATAGTCTTTAAGTTCGAAGTTCTCTTTACGGACAGACTATGTTCTTTGCTCTGACTCTATCAAACAACCAGCATTTACAAATTTACTGAATTTCTCTCTGGTTTCATCAACCACGACCTTTTCCACTTCAGCTGAAATTATAGGATATAGTTTAATCTGCGCTTTACCTCAGAGAATAAATCCGCCAAAGCAGAGATCAGTTAAAAGACGAAACTTTAAACAATCTTTATGAGATTTCAGTCTCGAGCTGATACAAAGAACTCTTGCGTGTCTTACATGGAGAGGAATGCAAAAGAAATTCTCAGTCAGGGCCAAACTCCTATACAGTAATCCCTAACTGGATATTAACTGCTCCTCTATGCACGTGAAAATTTACATACATTCGTCATTCATACATATATGCAAACATTTTATATTACACACACACTCACACACACACACACACACACACACATATATATATATATTATATATATATATATATATAGATTATATAAGAAATTATTATAATATATATGTGTGTGTATTTATATATAAATGGTAAATATATACGTGTATATATATATATATATATATATATATATATATATATATATATTATATATATATCATATATTATACACACACATACACCTAAATTAACCATTTCACCAAAAGATATTCTCCAGAGTAAAGCAGCAAAACAGTAACTGTCATACTCATATTTCACCTGATGAATATAAGATGAATCAGGTTGGGCCCAAATGTTGTATAGAGCGATTAACAGCCACACCCTTTTACTTATTTTGTATTTTCATTTTTCATTTTATCTATGTCTTTTCTTACGTCTCTCATCTCTCCAATCCTCCTTCCGGGACGTCATCTATCAAGCCGACCATCCATCCGTCTCTCTCTCTCTTCTCTCTCTCTCTCTACTCCTTCCATCTCATTTCTTTCTTGAGCATTTAACAAACACGCCTCACTTCCTCAGAGAAGACTGGGTAGAGCAATCCTTTCACATACTCCAACTTGGCTTTATTAAAAACTCACTCTTATTTTCAGGCCTCTGGAGAGTTTGTGGTATACCTTCCTGGACCCAGCTGTTCTGTAACTTACTCTTCTTGTGGTTCTGTAATCATCCATTTGATTTGTAGTTATATACCTGTATGATTCAGCCATCTGTTTATTCATACAGTTGTTGTTTTTTTACATACAACTTCCTGATTCAGTCATTTGCTGTTCCATACAATTTTATGATTCAGTCATTTGTTTTTTCATACAGCTGTTTTTTTTTTCATACAACTTTATGATTCAGTTATTTGTTTCATACAATTTTATGATTTAGTCATCTCATCTGTCTTTTCATGCAACTGCCTGATTCGGTCATCAGATGTTTCATGCAGTTGTATGATTCATGCACCTGTTGTTTCATACAACTGTATGAGTCAGTCATCTGTTCTTTCATACAGTTGTATGATTCAGTCATCTGCTGTTTCATACAGGTATATGATTCAGTATTCTGTTGTTTCCACCATATGTAATCGCATGCTTTCCCCCCGCCCCCGCCCCCGCCCCCGTAGCTTCTATTTACTCTCTTGGCTCACTCTTGTCAATATTCTCATCTACTTTCTTCAATTACAAATAGTCATGTTGTTTCTCCAGCGTTTGTAGCTTCTTACTAAAGTCATTAACTCTGTATCAATGGCAAGTATCATCTTATACCCTATCAGCTTATATTTATACCATTCGCAGCCCCTTTATCTGATGCCATAAACCTGTAACATCACGACAGGTACTGCAAAAGAGATATGATTTTGTGTTGTATTGTCTTAACAAGGGCCTGAATCGTTAGGACGCGAAACTAAATCTCCCTAAAAAAATAAATGTTGCATTCGGTACCTATATCTCAAGACAAGCAGGAATTAAATGCAAGTTACCTGTTTGGTGCGTTTTGCACAACATTGCACTTTAAAGGAAGTTACCTGGGTTGTGTGATGTTGCTTATTAACTAATGAACACATCCAATTTGACATATTTTCATGTTAAAGTAAATTCCAGTATCTGGGGAAAAGTAAACGGTTTCTAGTGTTCCAACTCTTTCTCTCTCTCATTCTGTGAGAGGAAGGTCACGTTCTTTCCGTATAATTAGGAACTATTTTCTCTACATAATAAGGAAGGGCCTTCCTTTTCAAGTGCAGAAAATAATCAACAGCCCCTTCCCGTCTCCCATCTCCCCTCTCTCTTTCTTTCTAAGCCATTTTCACTCATAGAAGAATAGAAAAGAAAATAAAGGGCATCAAGAGCCTCTTGCACCTTTCAAGTTAGGATCTCCTTCCTATCCATCATCTCTCAACCTTAAGAACTGATAATAAAAGAAATAGAAAAGTATTTACCTGCCGTGTAAAGGCGAATCTGGCGTAAAATGCGCCTGTGTTTCATTAGCTGTCTGTTGACTTTGTCTTGGGACTGGAGAGGCGGAGGGAGAAACGGACGATTAGCCTGGCACAAAGTTTCTCCAGAGGAGGGCTTCAAGGGTTCTCAAACGAGCCTCGTCGCCCATTCACCCTTTCCCCTCCTCTCCCCTCTCCCCTTCCCCTGTGCCCCATTCCCCTCTGATCGCCGGTTCCTCCTTCTTCTCCTTCTTCTCCTCCTTCTCCCCCTTATAATATGTCTGGGTCTACAGTGGAGGAAGATGTTGATCCAGCTTCTTCTGTTTTTGCTGTCGTTTCAGAGGGTTCTTTTGAGTGGTTCGTCGGGGCACGTTTCCTTGCTTGTCAAGAGTTGCTTCATCTGTTTGGTCTCTCTCTCTCTCTCTCTCTCTCTCTCTCTCTCTCTCTCTCTCTCTGGCTCCTAGGCTCCTGGTCGTATCTTCTTTTCTGGAACCCGTCAAGTGCGCCATTCAAGTCGTTTCTGAATTTGTAAACAAAACCTTTAAGATTGGAGACACCGGCCATTGAGGGTGTCAGAAACCTGAATTGATATTTAGTTCTAGTCGCTGATGGTTTCATCAGATACTAAAATCTGTTTTCTTGAAGTTGTATTCTAACGCAAAATCTGACATTGGGTAGAAGATGCAGCCGAAATAGATAATTCAAGGGCAGTCTATGTCTTGTCAAGAGGCGGCTGCCAACCTTACGTAAATCTGTGTAATAGATATAATTCAATTTCAAAATAAGTTCAGCTAGAACTGAGGTATATTGGGAGGTATGCATACGTTAAGATTCTATGATAATAATTATTTTTCAGTTCTATTTTGGGAAAATCAACTTATTAAAAATAACACGATTATAACTTATTATGCATTCTGAATCTTGTCTTGAATTCTGACCTTATAACTTGCTACGCAGTCATAATACTCTTATCTTGAATTTTGTCCTTTACTGTGGCAATTGTAAGTTGACGTTGTTGGAACTCAATCTTTGCTTTATTTGGAAAGCACCAGGACGGACAACTGGGTTTGCAAGAAGAGGGTGGGTGTTTCCCTTACCCACCCTTCCCCTCTACTTACTCCAACCCCACCTGGGGCGGACAAACCGGTTTGCAGTGTGTGGGTGGCTGTGTCATGTCTCGCTTACTGTCACTCGGGCGAGGACAAACAAGATCCGTTCGGATTATTATTATTATATAAAAAGAGGCGCAGCAAATTGAAAATATTTATATTATTATTTTATTATTATTATTATTATTAATTATTATTATTATTATTATTATATAAAAAAGCGGCACCAATCGAAAATATTTTAGTTCATATTATTATAACAAAAGAAGCTGAAAAAAATACGAGTAGAAACTGCACAAGTGATTAGAAGCCAACCCATTTATGCCGTGGTATAAATAAGGCCGAGATAATGTTCTGCAGCAGAAGATTTTCGGGGAGAGAATTATATTCCGGGTAATGGCCAATGATGATGAAGGAACAAGAGAGAGAGAGAGACTCTCTCTCTCTCCCCGGGGGGGGGAAGGGGGGGGTGTTGTAGCAGCGAGTGTAAAGTCTCAGTGGGTTTCCTATTGGATTTTGTTCGCCCTCTCCCATCGGCTAATGGCATCGCTCCTCATCCCCCCTCCCCCCTCCACAGCCACCCGACCTAATACGACATTACGGCTCCCAGATGAAACAAAGAAAAAAGAGAGAAAAAAAGAAAAAAGCAAATCACCTTTCACCGGTATTCCCACGTCCCTGGGAACTTCGACGGTGGAGCCACCTGTCGAGGGAAACCGCTTTTCTTCTTCTTCCGCTATCCCCCAGTTCCCTTTTGCCCTGGGATCAGGGGAACGAACGGCGAAGAACAACAACACCACCAGAAGCCCCAGTCTTGGCTGGTGGAAGGAAACAACAGCCACTGCAGAGTGGTAGGAGGAACAACGCAGATGCCTTGGAGAACGGCCACCTGGAATTACCTAGATATCTTTTTCTGTGCTTCCTTTTTTTTTTTTTTTCCAGCTGATGGTTTTACATATCTTTTCCACACAGAGGTTAGATATCTCTTCTATGTATAGAGGTCTCTGCTGATTCTGTAAGATTTTTCGTAGTTTTCTAGAAAAAAATAGAAACTATAAGTAGTTTCATGCTGGTGGTTTTAAATGTCTTTTCCGCACAGGTTAGATATCTTATATATATATATATATATCTATTATTATATTATATATATATATATATATGTATATATATATATATATATATATATACATATGTATGTATGTATGTTTATATATATGTATGGTTTATATAATATATATATATATATATATATATATATATATATATATATATATATATATATATACTGATTCGCAGCACAAAAAAAAAAAAAAAAAAGGAGGGCATAGACCTCTCGTACAAGGTTTTGAGTATGTGTTTTTTTAATGGTCCGTACAAAGGGAATGGGGTTTGTTCTGTTACAATTATGAATTCCTTTAAGGAGGGGACAGACTCTGGAACAAGGAATCTGTTGGTACGGGGAAAAAAAAACTTAAAAATATTTCAAAATCTTGTTGTATGAATGAAGATTGATGCAACAATAATAGTAGTGATAACATCCTGGAAGAAGAACCTCTTTGAGGGAAACTTCATTGAAAAAGAATGGCACTGTATGCCAAGTTGAGCTTAAATTTCGCATCTCAACTTAGCGTGCTTCTTCGTTTCAGCAGCGACTGTACACTCAACGGCATACAGTGTGCCGTGCTTTCTACTACTACTTTACTACTACTTACTACACTACTACTACTACTCTACTACTACTACTAACTACTACTACTACGAACTAACTTAATAATAATAATAATAATAATAATAATAATAATAACAACAACGTGGACAGCGAAATATTTCAGTATATTTTTTCAAGCATTTTCTTTTGAGGGAACATTTTAATTTTAAGTGTGTGTGTGTGTATGTATATATATATATATATATTATATATATATATATATATATATTTTACATACATACACACACACACACACACACACACACACATCTAGAAATACATATGCTCTTATAACTACATAAGAAAAAGAAATGAATAATGTCGTGTGTGGTGGGAAAATTTTGTTTGCATTTCATTCCAAGTGCTTTATTCACTTTGTTTGTCCATTAGGTCTCTTCCACAGAGAAGCTAAAATTCCATCAAAATCTTTTTGGATGGTTTTGAAAAAGTATGAGGAAAGGAAATGGAAAAAAAATCCAAAAAAGGGTTTGGTGTGTTTTTTTTTTTTTTTTTTTTTTTTTTTTGCAGTACAGTCTCACTTTTCAGTATATCCATATTGTATTATGGGGATGGATTTAGCAAATATTCAGGGTTTGGAGAGAGAGAGAGAGAGAGAGAGAGAGAGAGAGAGAGAGAGAGAGAGAGAGAGAGAGAGAGAGTATACTTGAACAGTAAACTCTGTTTAATGGAAAAAGTATGATAAGGATAATTGAGTTTGAATTTTTGCTTACAATTTTTATTCCTCATTTTTTTAATGTGATTATTCTTTTATTCTTTCTTTTATTACGTTTAATATCTAATCGCAGTTTGCATTCACTCTTGAATATAATGCTTTCATGCCGTTTATGGGAAAGATGTGTTTTCCCTGAAAGTAAAATTAAATGAATCTTGTTCGCA
>NC_061092.1:32276501-32289001 GCF_015104395.2 Macrobrachium nipponense | reverse complement strand
CGGTTATGTTATCTATGGTGCAGAACGAATTCTGTGACCGGAAATAATTCGTAAAAAGCCACAATAATGTATATGAGGGACTGTATTTTTCAAAATACAAAAAAGGTACAAAAAGGGAACTTTCGACCGTTTGCACTACTGTCCTTTTCAGCCAACCGATGAAAAATACATGTATTTTTTAATAAGAATTGAAGGTTTGTTTTTATTTTACAGTCCAGGAAGCCATCGGTAAACTTCTAATTTCAATAGCGGAAGTTTGATCGTAGTTGAATGTCTGTTTGAGTGAAAAATGAAGATATATGAATGATGCCTTGTAAAATACTTGGAAGAATAACTGATAAAATTGTCTAATTGCAATCATGGAAGTTGTGTCAATAGTTGTATTCTTTTATATTAGAGGAAAATTGTCGTTTGTGTGAAAAACGAAAATATTCGAATGATGTCCGATAAAATGGTAAGCACAAGTACAATGATGACTCAAGTACTATATTAGTTCAGTAACGGGATGAAATTTTGCAAATACCGATAAAATTTCGCATTTTCCACTGGCTTTTCAACACTAGGATGTAAGAGTGGACAAGGTATAATGATAATGAAGTATCATACATATACAGGGAAATTTTGCATGGCTTTTTAAATGTATGAAGGAGCATTAGTGTTGTGAATGACTGTGATATTGTTTCGTCCCTGACACAAAGAGTAAAAGGTTGTTAGGGGATTTTAGTTTGCATATTTCTGGGCTTCGTCCTATGGTAAAAACTGTTTAAAAGACTGACCTCTCCTTTTAAGCAGAGGTATATGGCAATTTTTGATGCCAATGATGTCCTTTTAGCTTTCTGTAAAAGAGGTTTATAGAGATGGCTATTCGTCTGTCCGTCCGCACTTTTTCTGGCCATCTTCAGGCCTTAAAAATTACCGAGGCTAGCGGACTGCAAATTGGAGTTTTTTATTCTATTTTAGGCCAAGGTTAGCCATGGATTGTGCGTCTGGCACCGCTAGAGGTGTCAGCCGCTGAGGCATCTTCACCTGACCCCATCTGGGGAACAACTGAGCTCTTCCCTGTCGTGGCTGAGAGTTTCATACTGCATTTAGAGTTTCATACAGCATTATACACTGTACAGAAAACTAGATTGCGCCGAAGAAACTTTGTTCCAATTTTTACTTGTTTAATTTCATTTATTTATATTTTGGTTTTGAGATTATTTTCAAATCTGATTGGTTTTTGACAGTGTTTGACGCATGAATATTTATAGAAATCATCTATTGTGTCGAAAGCAAAAACGTACTTGCAGTGGGATTCAATTCAAGTATGTTAGCCACTGAATATTATATTAATATCATTAATGAAGACCGACGTACAGCTGAGAGGCACAATAGCGCAATATAATATTCGTTTACAAATTGCATACCATGGTAACGTATCTATGCTCGTATCTATGCAGAGGCATAGAGGGTTATTATTGATAAAAAGGACCAAACCTAATTGGCGGTGAGATAATTGAGTTGCTACCTTTTGTAAAAGTTCATGGTCGTGTGCCGAGTGGCTTAGGGCTGCCGGGAACCTTTTAAAGTCTGTGTTAATTGTTTAAGTGCGTCTGGAAGGTGAAGGTAGACCTTTGAAAGAGACTTGCTTAAGTGCAAGTATTATTCATTATTGTAAGGAGAGTAATTACATGTGGAGATCGTCACCTTTTATAATAATAATAATAATAATAATAATAATAATAATAATAATAATAATAATAATAATAATGTTCTAGAGTTCTACAATAATAAAAAAAATGTTGCGAGATCGTGCATAATTTAAAAACCCTTTTAAATTAAACACGATCTCGCAACATTTTTTTTTATTATTGCTGACTTCTTAGAACATTATATATACTCTCGCGATAGAGAGTTTTTTCTTAATAAAATAAAATAATAATAATAATAATAATAATAATAATAATAATAATAATAATAATAATAATAATAACAACAACAACATGGACGTTGGTAAAGAACTCATGGGATTTATAACAATGCAAGGAAAAAAATACAGTAGTTTTGAAAACATGCCAGAAGCACAAGCAACATTGTAATTTTATAAATGAGGAATAATAATAATAATAATAATAATAATCATAATAATAATAATAATAATAAAATAATAACGAATAATAATATAAAAAAGTAAAGAGACAATCAATCATAGATAACGTTCAAGCTGATTGTTAAGAAATCCCCTAAAAAATAAAATAAAATAAAAAAATAAATAGAAAATACAAGCGGTTTCTCTCGTCCATGGTATTCCCGTCCTCCAGATAATTGAAAACTTTAAACGCCATCAATACGAAATTACCTCTCTTAGACATTTTCCATTATGTTAATTCGAGAAGGACAAGCCCTGACATTTGTACGTGGTTTTCATTTAATGATGGATATGAATGGCTCTCTCTCTCTCTCTCTCTCTCTCTCTCTCTCTCTCTCTCTCTTTTAGTGCCTCATTCACTTCAGATTCTTTCTCCTTCTGTACCTTCTTCGTTTGATTCTACTTAGTACATCTCTCTCTCTCTCTCTCTCTCTCTCTCTCTCTCTCTCTCTCTCTCTCTCTCTCGTAGAGGGGTAGTACCGTCAGTGTACCTTATTCGGTGCAGTGTAGGCAATCCTTAAGGTTCTTTGCAGCGTCCCCGCGACCCTTAGCTGCAACTAATTTCTTTCCTTTTACTGTACCTCCGTTCATAATCTCTTTCTTCCATGTTACTGTCCACCCACCCCTATCAGCTGTTTCATAGTGCAACTACGAGGTTTTCTTCCTGTTGCACCTTTCAAACCTTTCATTGTCAATTTCCGTTTCAGCGCTGAATGGCCTTAGTTGTCCCAGTGCTTGGCATAATGCCAAAAATTTATATATAAATAAGATCAAATCTCTCTCTCTCTCTCTCTCTCTCTCTCTCTCTCTCTCTCTCTCTCTCTCATTCACTTCAGATTCTCTCTCCTTCAATACCTTCTTCGCTTGATTTTCCTTCTCTCTCTCTCTCTCTCTCTCTCTCTCTCTCTCTCTCTCTCTCTCTCAGTGTCGCATTCGCTTCGGATTCTCTTTCCTTCAATACCCTCTTCGCTTGATTCTGCTTCAGTACCTCTTTCATTGCCTACTCCAGGCGAATATACGAGTGCTGGTGTTCATATCAGCAGTAAATAACTCTGATACGCCATCGACAGTTCTATTACCCTCAGACTCGCCTCCACCTCAGCTGTATAAAGTACGCTGGTCTGAGGAGGCGAATGGCTGGGGCTGGAGGAAAGGAAATGTTCAGAAGAGAGAGAGAGAGAGAGAGAGAGAGAGAGAGAGAGAGAGAGAGAGAGGCTGGAGGAAAGGAAGTGCTGGAAAAGTGCAGCGAGAAAAACAGAGAGAGAGAGAGAGAGAGAGAGACTGGAGGACAGGAAGTGCTGGAAAAATGCAGTGAGGAAAACAGAGAGAGAGAGAGAGAGAGAGAGATCAGAGGACTGGAGGAAAAGACATGAGAAAAGGAAATTCTGAAAGAGAGAGAGAGAAAGAGATCAGAGGATTAGAGGAAAGTACGAGAGAAAGAGAGAGAACTGGAGGAATGAAAATGCTAAGAGAGACACACAGACACAGAAAGATTTGAGGAAATGGAATGTTGATCGCATTGGGAAAACCAAGGATGAAGCAGAGCTCCTGGAATATAGAGAAACGTTTAAGTAGACGTTGCTGATAACGTTTAATCGGTTAATATTTTCGGTGTCGTAGGGAAATCCACATCGTCACTGTATCGTACAAGATAGTAAGGAGTAATCTCATTGTAATTCTCATTAGTGAAAGGATTTTTGTCTTAGCGGATACTTTCGACTCGGAATGCTTCGAGGTATTATAGTATTTAATCACTTTTATTTAAAAAAATAGCTCTTATCAATGAGCATCGTCATTGTCAGATTATATTTTTGTTTCGCTTAAGTGTCTTCGAACAGAAAGAATGATTGGATTATGCTTATCCCTTTAACTATTGGTTTTTATCAAATTGGAAATCATTCATAACTTCTATCTTAAAAAATGAGTTGTTATCATTTTCAGATTATGAGGTTTTTCTTTCGCTAAAGTACTTACAGATGGAAAGAATGAATAGATCGTGATTATTACTTCAACTGTTTATTTATCATTATCTAAACTGCCTATTCCTTTGTAAAGAAAGAATGTTGGCAGAGGGTCGGTTTAATACGCTCTCTCTCTCTCTCTCTCTCTCTCTCTCTCTCTCTCTCTCTCTCTCTCTCTCTCTCTCTCTCCCCTTATTTAGCACATTAATGTCACCGCTTCTTCGAGTTCCCAAAATCCACCCCTATCCCTACCCCCATTCCCCATCCCCCCCAAAGTATAATTTCTCTGACCCCTTATTTCGCGCATTAATGTCACTGCGCCCGAAGGTTCCCCCACAAAAAAAAAATCCCCCTCCCTTAAAAAAAGAGGGGGAGGGGGTGTAATTTCGAGCGGCATTCGACGTATTTACATCACCTAGTTTAAGCGTGTTACCGATGGCCGTGGCGTGGTATTGTTTATGACAGTTAATCTCGATTTTTTTTTTTATAAGCAGTTGATACTGGAGTCGTCATTGGTAGGGATAATCTCCTGAAAGCTCTGTAGCTGTTGTTGTTCATTACTGTTTTTGTTGCGTGTAGGGTTAAACTCCAGTTAATTTGTAATTGATGAATACCGCTTTGTCTGATCATTGTATCGGCGTTTAGGTGGGAGATTAATTCTCCCCCCCCCCCCCTTCTTTCCCCCATTTCCCCCTTTATGGGGAGGAGGGCTAGCTAAAACAGTAAGATTTTCCTCGTCATTCTGGACGTAAACATTATACTCTTGTTGTCAATTTGTCCCATGCAAGTCTGTTTCTAAATGAGTAAAATTAACTGCATCCAAAAATTAGACGAATGAATTTGTTTGACATTCCAAAACAATCTGTTTGTTTAATAATCCAAAACAATCTATTTGTTTAATAATCTAAAACAATCTGTTTAATAATCCAAAACAATCTGTTTGTTTAATAATCCAAAACAAACAATCTGTTTGTTTAATAATCCAAATGTTTAATATTCTAAAACAATGTGTTTGTTTAATAATCCAAAACAATCTGTTTGTTTAATAATCCAAAACAATCTGACGATAAAAAAAATAGTTTTAGTGGTTCTCCCTCCATAAGGACCCGTTGTCTGTTTACAGTTAGCGGTTCGATTTAGTGGCCT
Source organism: Macrobrachium nipponense (assembly GCF_015104395.2). NCBI lineage: Eukaryota > Metazoa > Arthropoda > Malacostraca > Decapoda > Palaemonidae > Macrobrachium > Macrobrachium nipponense. The sequence goes on along the minus strand of NC_061092.1, from coordinate 32,283,763 downwards.
CAAGTGAACAATTTATGTGGGTAATTAGCCTACTTAATGATCAGATTTGATCGCTGCCTAAATAACAGTTTTAATTGTCTTTTGAGTGACCTTTTCTGGTTCTCGTTAGTTGCCGTTTGTTAGTTCTGATTTAAGTTTAGTGCGTAGTGACTGCTCATCTGGTAATAATGCTGATGGAGAAGAGTGGTTTTTATTTACACATTTCTATTTATTTTGTTAAAAGAAACGCAGGGATCATATATATATATATATATATATATATATATATATGTGTGTGTGTGTGTGTGTGTGTGTGTGTGTGTTGTGTGTGTGTGTGTGAGATAGAATATGCAGTTTTGTCAATTATACACGTGGGACTTTTTTATGCTAACAAACAGTAAGCCTTAAATATAACTTATTATTAAATTCACGATATCATGGGGAAGTAGATGTTTCTCAGCCTAGATTCCAATCTTGGCCTTTGTTTTTATATACAGTGGTAGACAGTCGACTTGATCACTCAGCTGCCATCAGAATTAGGCCGACAGGGACATGCAACATTTCTAAGTCTCCTTGAGTGTAAATTTAAGTCACAGAGAATTCGATATCGAGTGATATGTGTGGATTTATGTTTGTAAATAGGTTGATGGATAGGGTAAACCATTTTTTCTCCCTTATGAAAGAATGGGGTTCAAGGATTTTTATATTATTCAGAGCTTCTGCTTAGCTCAGCTTTTGAAAAAATTTGGTTTGAAAATCTGGCAACGCAGTCGGCTGAAATTTTGAGACACTTTAGCTGGAAAATCTCAAACACTTGAAAAAAAATGGTTACGCCAGTTCGTCAAATTCCCGTAAGATAAGCCGGCCGAGGGATGGATGGATTGCCCAATTACAATGAATTAATCGTTTTGAATTATAATGAGGACCCGCGACAATAATGAAAATCCCAGAAATTGGGACCGGTCCTCGTCGGAAGCTAATGGAATGATTCGACACCGGCGAGCGATATTAATACAAGCAAGCAATTAGGAGCCAATGGACAGATTTTCTGAAATATTATCTAGGGGTGGGAGGGGTCGGCCGGATAATGAAATATTAATCTCTTTTATTGGCTCCCGCTGAAAAACAGATTAGGCTCGAAGCGCCAGTCCATTAGCGCTGTATACAAACGACAGGATTATGAATAGACCCCTGTTTAATATTCACTTTTGTCAATACATGCTCTAATTTTGGCGAAATCGGATTAAGGGCAATTCATATTATTTAGACGGCATTTTGGGGGCGGGATTTTATCGGTTTACCGAAGATTTCGGACAACAGTGACACCTCGCAGTAGCGCTCGGGGGCCTGTTGTTTTTCCAGCAAAGGGGGGGGGGGGATCGGGGCGGGGGGGGGGGGGTGTTAAAGTGGTTACGATTTCCTCCCTCCCATTCTCTCTTTCTCTCCCCATTGTTATCGTATGTAATGGTACTGATGAGGATATCATAACTGGCGATATATTTCCATACCTTTTCCTTAAAACAGGCAACCCGATAGTTTGATTTATGTTAATTTATGGTAGGTGGAATATGAGAAGAAAATGTTTGGTCCAGTCGTATATAAACTTCGGCCTATTTCATCGAAATCCGTAAATATACTTGGTGAAGGTGTTCCATCATTTGATTCACATACACACACACACACACACACACACACGCACATATTCATCCCACACGCTCACGCCCACACTTACCTGCACACCCATGCTCACCTCACACCCACATCCTCACACCTACGCCCACCCCGCTCATCCATCCACACACCCTCATCCACCTCCACATCCACCAGGTTATGGGTTATGACAGCTGCTGTATTATAGCCCGATTGAGATGACCTATTCAGTGCATTTGTTAAAAGAAAGTTTTGCCTTTTAAACGGATCCTACTTACTTCACTGCTATAGTCCGCTTGTCTGAGCTTCCTTTCTCCTCTGGCATCTATATGTGATCCTATAAACGCTGCTAATTATGTACCGGGTAATTATTTGATTCACTAACATTAAAGATGGACCTTGATTCTTCGCCCTCGAGGATACGGTTGTTAGCAGTGTTGGATTGTGGAATAAATGAATTTTTATTGTGCTATTTTATTCTCATGATGTACTGGATATGATAAAAATAATTTGTAGTATAAAAGGAATATCGGTATAACTTTGGACAGTGAAATGAATAGTTCATTATGTTTTTTTTTTATTCTCATGGTATACTAGATATAATGAAGAAAAATTTCTAGTGAAAAAAGGAATATCGACATAATTTTATTTTTTAGGGAATATTTACTCAATCCACAAATTTTTTTTTTATAAATACGTTTACACCTTGCATGTATAAACTTGTATATTCCATAGAAAAAAATGGTACAATGCCTTCAGTGAGTAATATATTTCGAAGTACACCAGCTTCCAAAACAAATAAAAAATTTGGATTCGGACGCAGGTGGCCTCTTGGGAACCGTAAAAGGTCAACCCAGAAACCTAAATAAAGAGACTATGATGAAAAGATGGCGAACTGCATTTAGTGCAATTTTATAGTGATTAGATATATATTTTTCTACTCTTCCAAAAAATTTTTCCAGATAACAAAATCGATTAACTGTACTTAACTGTACCAAGTCCCATGGTGAAAGGATCCCAGGTACCTTTTGAAAGAAAACCCCCATTGATTGTATAGTTCCGTCAGTGCACCTTACGTGGTGCGTTGCAGGCATAACTTAAGGGTCTCTGCAGCGTCCCCTCGGCCTGTAGCTGCAACCTCTTTCATTCCTTTTACTCTACCTCCGTTCATATTCGCTTTCTTCCATCTGACTATCCATCTTCTCTAGCAATTATTTCATAGTACAGTTGCGAGGTTCATGGGCTCGGCATTTGACCTAGATTCTATATTCTGTTCTTGAAAGAAAACTAGCACACCCCAGATATTTAGAAACAAATTAATTTTTTTTTATCTGTACCTTCTCCGCCCATTATGTCTTAAGTTACGCTGAAGATGAACCCAGCGCCTTTGGCACTGTACCTTGAGTCACGAGAAATTAAGTTGGTGACATTATTAGCTGAATTTTGGACATAAATCGATTGAGGATTTTGAACTTGAATAAACGAAGTTTTTGAATCTCCTGGCAAGTGGAAAGTTGTAACTTTCGGGAAGATATCTGATCAGAGCTTTCTGTTTAGTTATGGTTTGTTTGTTTGTTTTTAGCCTTATTTTACTGGTGCAGTTCTTTTCAAGCAGGAAATCAGGTTTTTGTGATGGTGAGCTTATTTCTATTAGTTGTAATTATATACCACTAATATTACGTTTACAACTTACTTACATTTTTTATATTCTTATAATAATATGTTAATTTATTTATACTTATTTTTAATAAGCGATTTCATCTTTTGCATTTCCCATTACCTTTTTTTTTACTTCTTTCTAATGGCTTGTTCCATATGAATAGGGTAAATTTTCTGAATAATAATAATAATAATAATAATAATAATAATAATAATAATAATAATAATAATAATAATAATATTCTACTGGTATTATTATTCAACCTACATTCGTATTTGACCCTTGATTCAGAATGCATAGATGCTGCTGACCTGAGTTCTGCAAAAATGGCCCATCTGACCTTGTCCCACCTGTGACCCTTTCTTCCCTCCACCCCCCCCCCCACAAAAAAAAAAAAAAAAAAAAAAAAAAAAAATTTCCTTTCCCTCCCTTCTCCCACCAGTGCGTTAGGAACCGAGTGAAAAAGAAAGATAATACACTTTTCGCAACTGGCAATCATTTCATCCGCGAGAAATTGTTTTGAAGGTGCGCGAGAGAGAGAGAGAGATGAAAGATTTATGGCGTGGAAGTGTTTTGTGGTCTATGCCAAGACAGTGAAAAATGACTGCGGATTAATATAAAAAAAAGGGGGGGGGACGTGTGAGTGGATGAGGGACAGAGTGAGAGAGAAAGAGAGAGAGAAAGACAGGAAGAGAGAGAAAAAGAAACAGACACCAAAAGGAATATCACACAACTGTCTGGTTTCACTTTTCGTATCTGACCTTCCATTTTCTTTTTCTTATTACGATTTAATGATTCTTTTTTCTGAGAGAGAGAGAGAGAGAGAGAGAGAGAGAGAGAGAGAGAGAGAGAGAGAGAGAGAGAGCCTCGGTGTTGCAGGGGATATAGTAGATGCTGCGCCTGCATATTTATTTGTTTGCTTTCGTGTTCCCTCGTATGTGTGTTTGTGTGCATGTGCGTGAGAGAGGGAGTGAGTCAAAGAACATTATTCTGCAGGTGTGTGTGTGTGTGTGTGTGAGAGAGAGAGAGAGAGAGAGAGAGAGAGAGAGAGAGAGAGAGAGAAAAGGGTATTAAGTAGGTGTAGTGTTTGCTTGTTTGTTTCCGTCTGTTGATGTTGTTTCTGAGAAAGAAACATATAGTGATTAAATGACGATGACAATGATGACGATGGTGTTACACGAAAGAAAGAGACAGTGCAAATAAAGTGCATGCATGTCTGATCTCTTTGCAAACATGAAAATGCAACAGACCAGAAGTGTTTGACTCCTCCGCCATCACTGATTGATGAACCTTTGAATGATTCTTATGTTTATAAATGATTAGTGAATGAAAGCGAGTCATGGCAGTGTAATTTGCCCTCGACGTTTGTGTTTTAAAGTCTGCGGTCGGTGGCATTTTCTTGAATAATTAATCCGAAGGTTTGCTTGACACGTTAAACCTTTTGGTTTTGCACGAATTTTAGCTCCTTCGTTAATCCCTTCACATGGACTCTCACGTTGTAGCTCTGATAAATATATTAAACTTAGACTTGAGTGTGTGTGTGTGTATGGTGTATGTATGTATGTATGCATATATGTACATTTATGTATATATATTTTTGTAGAAGCTTTGCGTAAGATTTTTTCTCTGCTATTTCTCAAGAAGTATATCGTTTCCCCAAGTAGCTACTGGTTAGACAGGAAGAAAAGAAGAACATCAGTCAGCGTTATGTTTATTATGTAATTACGTAATCAACAAGAAAAATTATTGGATATTGTGGTTCTTCGGCTCCCAAATATTGTTGCACATGTAGCCAGAAGTTCCTCTTTTTTTCTTTTTTTTTTTTTGTTTTTTTTTTTTTTTTTTTTCCTCAAGTCCCTGAAATTAAATGTCTGTCCAGCATCATATTGCCCCACCCCATATATATATATATATATATATATATATATATATATATATATATATATATATATGTGTGTGTGTGTGTGTGTGTGTGTGTGATGTGTGTGTGTGTGTGTGTGTGTGTGTTGCCCCATATATATATATATATATATATATATATATATATATATATATATATATATATATATGTGTGTGTGTGTGTGTGTGTGTGTGTGTTTGTTTGTGTGTGTATATCGTAACGTTGTGGGTAACGTGTTGAAATTCATCTTACAGCGTACTAAAATATGCACCTGTACAGCTCTTCATAGAGTTTGATGGAAATGGAAGAGATGCCCTAAGATTTTACAGGTAAGAGACATGGTGGAAAGGAGTAAACTCATAACTGGCATTAAATATAATATATATATATATATATATATATATATATATATATATATATATATATATATAATAATCAGCACACAGTCATTAAGTGTGGAACAGAAATACATTTCTGACTCATATCGGTATGGAACTCAGGTTTTCATTGGAAAGGCAAGGCCGCCGCTTCCGACTGAACCGCATAAGTCTTAAGCCCCACTATATATCGTACCTAAGACTTTAGCTTGAACAGGCTTACTGCTTAGTGTACATACTGTATATCTGTGTGTACACGTGCACACACACACACACAGACACACCTCGTGATAGCCTTGTGGTTAAAGCGCTTCACTGAACGTCGTGAATTCTTGGCTCCGTGGTTCGCGCCCATGAGCCGACGAATTTCCTATCAACTAAAAAATTCCCCTTCGGTTAACATATATTAAAATATATTTATTCTGATGTAGAGCTAATTAGATTTTAAAGGACATCTGTAGCTAATTGCATACATATGTATCACGGTGATGTCATAAGACACATTATATATATATATATATATATTATATATATATGTATGTATATATATACATATATATATATATATGTATATGTATTTATGTATATATATACACGTATATGCACACACGCCACACGCAAGAACAAATTCTGTCGTGGTAAATGTTAAAAAAGAAATAAACTGTCCAGTTTGAAATGTTAAAAATTAGCAGGCATTCAAAAATTAGTTGACTGCGGGTAATTTGCTTTAGACTTTTAGTGTATCACGCTGATTTTGGCGCTGTTGTTTATTCTCATTGCAACATTTACAACGATGGTAAAATACTGATGATTGTGTTGGTCAAACAGGCGACGAGTGATTGTCACTGTTAATTAGTATTTATTTATACATATTTAATTTTGAAGTTTCGCTATGGACGAGTGTTTATAATTTTTTTTTTCTTTTCCGTTTAGCATGATAAAATTGCGTCATTTTTTGGGTCAGTCTCTCTCTCTATCTCCAGTGTTTTGTCTGTGCGTTCCGTCATAGTTATGATTTCATGATTTATTGTAATTCGTCACCTTTTACTCTCACTACATTTTTTAATTTTTTTATCATCCAATATTCTAATTCGTTTTTTTTTTCACCGTTCAGTCTAGCTTTTCCGTATAACTATCTTATTATATTCGTTCTATTTTCGGAAGAAAGGTTTCAAAATTATTAGACAATTGATAGGTATGAAAGTTTTATTTTGGGCAGTGGTATGTGTTTGCTCAGTTGATGAAGACCATGACATCATCTAATGTGTATCGTATATAACTCAGGAGTGGCGGCATCGTTCTTCCATCAATTCAAAATACCTTCTGCAGACTCGAAAATAGAATCACTTCCGAAGTGAAAGGGTGAGAAATTATTCCATTTAATTAGCTATGATTAATTTCCCTCACAATCAACATCGAATACAGATTTTTAGAGGTTCACTACTTTCTTGTGTAATATGGACTTTCTTGGTGTCAAACTTCTCTTGTTTAATTAACTTCTTGTAACTGTCATTGTCAATAGCTAGGCAGCACACCACAAATTTTTCTTTATATTTTTTTTTATATATATAACTACATTTAATTCACAAAATGTATTCTAGATATTTTGTTCTTTATCCTGTTGTTAAAGTTCAGATTGCAGAGGTCAGCAAAAATAGTAGACTTCACCTCTCTCTCTCTCTCTCTCTCTCTCTCT
>NC_061092.1:32256501-32271501 GCF_015104395.2 Macrobrachium nipponense | reverse complement strand
TTTCGTTTTACTGCAATTCACCGTATTTTTTTCGTTGTGCTCATTGTAATTCACCTTTTTATTTTTTGGTTTTGCTCACTCCAATTCACCTTTTTTACTTTTCGTTTTGCTCATTGCAATTCAGTTTTTTTTTTTCACTACAGTTCACCTTGTTATTTATTTTTCGTTTTGCTCACTGCATTTCAGTTATTTATTTATTTTTTTTCTTTTGCTCCCTGAAATTCACGGTATTTTTTTTTCACTGCAATTCACCCATTTTTCACAATTTTTTTTTCAATGCACAATTTTTTTTCTTCACTGCAATTCACCTTGTTTTTGTTTGTTTGTTTGTTTGATTTTTTGCTCTCTGCAATCCACCTAATTTTTTTCATTTTGCTCAATGCAGTTCACCTTGTTATTTTATTATTATTATCATTTTGTCACTGCAATTCACCTTACTTTTTTTCGTTTTGCTCATTGCAATTCGCCTTGTTATGTGTGTGGTGTTGTTGTTGTTGTTTGTTGTTGTTGTTGTTGTTGTTTTTTTTTGTTTTTTTTTTTGTTTTTTTTTTTTTTTTTTTTTTTTTGTCAGAGCTCGGGCAAAGCAGTATGTGTGCGATTCGATCTTAAATTCTCTGTACAATATGTTAGACCTTCCTCGTTTCCTTCTTCTTCTTCTTTTCTTCTTCTTCTTTTCTTCTTCTTCTTCTTATTATTATTATTATTATTATTATTATTATTATTATTATTATTATTATTATTATTATTATTATTGCTGTAACATCAGTTTGCTGTTGTTCTATTATTGAAAATTATTTTTGTTCCCCGAGCATGAGTAGAATTTTCCCTTTGTTAAATAGAAAATAAAAAAAGTCTAGCAACAGGTCCCAGGAGAAAGAAGGGAAAATAATGGGTTGAATTCAGTTGAGGGGCAGAAAATATGTAATAATTGTCGTTTTGTTTTCGTGATGTAGTTGTTTTGGCCATTAAGTCAATTATTACTATTTTTTGAAGGTTGTCCAATATTCATGAAATTAAATTAGACACAATCGAGAGTGTTCATATTTAGTTGTAGAAAAGTACATCTTTAATACATTTGGTGGTAGGTTTCTGTTTCCTAATAGTAGCATTTATGACTTGGACCATCGACGGATGGTCTCATGTTGATCACTTTTTTTTAAGTTGTATTTCAATAGGGATCTTTCACATTCACAATTCATCCCAGATCCCCTTTATCTGCCGAGAGCAACCAGATTCCCGAAACAGCAGCACCAATATGCAGTAAATGTTTAGCCTCGCTGTCGAACTTCTCAATTACAGAGGTCCTTTATTCCTCACACTGTTGGACTGTGGAGAAGCCTCTCAGGTGATGTCATGCAGTTGCAACTTCAGAAGTTCAAGCGAAAATGCAATACATTATCACCCTGATACTACTCTTCTTGCATTTTTATAAATTTATTTCTACCTATTTATTATTTTTTTCTGTTTTAATAAGTGGAATATCTTCTTTCTATATTTCCCTTTGCTTCCTCTTACTTCTTCCTAATGAAGACCATATTCTGTGGAAGCTTGAGTTTCAAGTCAGTGGCCCTTTGGACTTGTTCCATATGAATAGGCTTCATCTACTGAATGGTAGTAACAATACTAACGGTTTGACCTAGCACAAGGAAAGTAGGAATATAGAAAATACATCACTTTTTATTTTAGATTAAGCTTTCTTACACCAACACGGGCTCTTGTTCATAGAGCAGCCCAGGAAAAGTAGTTAGTTTGACCGTTGAGAAATTAAGACTGTTTTTATCTTTGTTTTGAGCATGTATTATTGCAGTATGACGAAAGTTAACATCCAGCATTTTGTTCTGTAATTTTTTTATATAAGCTAGATGATTCATTGTAAATGGAGTTGATGGGGTTATTATCCTCACTGAAATGTTAAATAGAGGGTCTCTTTCTCATTAAGATTATTATTTCTTGTTTTGGTCTACAATTCTTAATTATACTGGTCCGAATTTATCACCTCGTCACAATATGGATGATCCTAACCACTATTTCACAAGATGCGTAATTTAAAACATCAAAGACCTCTTATTTTAAAGGGGGAGCCTGGGAAAGGGGGTTCTTGGGGAGCTGAAGCAGCCCTTGAGATGTTGGTAAATCATTTACTCGGTTTTCCGTGCAATTGCAACTTCAAAATTCAAGTTAGGATGCAATGCATTACTACCCTAATACAATTCTCCTTGCATTTTGATAATTGCATTTTTATCTATTTATTTATTAAATTGTTCATTTATTTTTTTTTATTTTTTAATAAGTAATTTCTTTTTTCTGTGTTTCCTTTTAACCTCTAGTCACTTCTTTCTAATGAGTACCATATTCTTTGGAAGCTTGAATTTCAAGTCAGATGCCTGTGTGAATAATAATAATAATAATAATAATAATAATAATAATAATAATAATAATAATAATAATAGATACGATGCTTCTAAAACGCAGGATCTTGAACAGTCTATCAGCTTCTAATAATGATAAGTTGTCAGTTTTCCCAAGATGTCTACAACACATGCGTCGTCCTGTAGATCGTCTGACCTATAATTAATTTTCTGAATGAAACTTGTAATGTAGTACTATAATTGTATTTTTGTAAGATTATGTTTATGATATTTATATTTAATTAATTGGGTACAACAATGTTATTGAAGCCGGGGTGAATGTGGTAAATTGGCATTTGTCATAAGGACCTGTTTGAATGTTTAGCTGCATTGTGTTTGTCGTTAGCGAATGGTTGTTTCCTTTCTGTTGTATGTGCTGTATTTGTTTACTTTTGACGTTCCTAGTGTACCCTACTCTGTTGCCTGCTGTAAGTGGCGGGATCTTAGCTGAATGAATCCCTGAAGATGCATTGAGGTTTTTTATTACAATTATTACCTTCTGTTAGTTGATTTTCTAGTCAGTGGCCCCTGTGGGCTTGTTCCATGTGAATAGGGTTCATTTTCTGAATAATAATAATAATAATAATAATAATAATAATAATAATAATAATAATAATAATAACAACAAACAAAGACCTACACAACATTTTACCCGGGCATCGAAAAAGGTGAAAAATGCAGAACGGTTGTTCTTTAAATGAAATAAAACCCGGAGGGGATAACACCGAGCGACTGGATTTAAAGACGGATGGAGCGAGCGCACTTTTGAGTTTATTTTTAGAGCCTAACTTTGTTTTCTTCTTCGTGCAGAATGTGCGCAAACTCCGTGGCTTGTACCGTTTGTGTGTTTACAAGAATTTTGGGAATTTTCATAGTTAATGTCCCTGCACATGTCAACTGACCATTTGGAATGGAATATGGAATTGAGGCCACGTGTCAAGCGCTTGGACACAAGAGGTCATGCAAATCTGAGAGGGAAATTAGGATATGAACTCTCTTTTCATTAACGTTTATTTATTCATATCTCTCTAAGGAAAAGAGAGAGAAAATGATCATTCCTTCAGTGGCGTAAGATATTGTTATGTAACCGCATTATCCATGGGAACGTAGACTTAACATGGCTATGACAGGTCTTTGACCTACGCATTGTTAAATAGGGTAAAACAGAAATTCTGATTAATAGTTATGCGTTTATGTTGTTGAGAATGGTTACGGAGGAATTCTAAGTAATAGAAATTATCTGTTAATTTTGTTTAAAATGGTTATAAAATTATAGGGGTCTTCGCACTGATAAGTAAGGTTAAGCAGAAATTCTGATTAATATACAAATGCTCATATGTCGAGAATAATAAATGAGAAATTCAAAGCAACAGAAATTGGTTATTATATCGAGTATTTTGAAAATACACATAAATTCCTTGCAATTGTGTTGAAGGTTGTTTTTGTGTAAATGGGCATTTACGCACACCTACACGAACCCTTTCGTCTTTTGTTGAAGCTTCTCCAGGAATGCTCCGATTACTACTGCCTGAACAATAACTCGTTTGCTTTGTCACCTGAATGAGCTTTGGACGTATTGATGTGACAGCACGCAGCGGCGTTCGGGGATTGATGAATTGTCTTTCCTTCCATCGCTTCGTCCAGCCATCCATCCTCCATCCTTCCAGGCAGGCTTCCAGTCAACCCTCCCACCCACCCACATAGCCGCCCACCAACGCCCAGGCACCCGCCTTTGTTCTCTGTCCCCACTTGGAAACCTCGGCTTTTCACCGGGGGATTTCCCTTGTCTGGCGTTAATAAACATTGTTGTTACACTTCACTGCCGCCTTCGAATGGAATTGCTTTTCATGATGCCGCGCTAACGATCTTGAGTAGGATTCGCACCGAGCCCGGATATTTGTTTCTGCAAGTGTGAGAGAGTCTCTCTCTCTCTCTCTCTCTGTTGCTTGTACAAGTAAATTGCACAGTTGCTGCTTGCAGTGTCTTTGCATTCATGCGCGCTTCTTTGTATAAATAGTATGAACGTGCTTATATAAAGGCTTATGCGCGTCGTTTGGAAGATGGATGTGTGTATCACGAAACGGAAATTGCCGGCTGGGTGTAGACGTCATATCGGGATTATTAATTGCACTGTGTATAAACATTCATTTTCATTTGAAAGAAGTCGCTGCTGAGATTCTTCAGCAGCGATGACGCTAATTAGTGAGTGGTGCTTTTTTCCTAATTACGCCTTACGTGCGCTCTCTATTTTCGCGCCATTTTTGAGGTCTTGATTGCGTAGTAATTAACGCTACGCATTTCGACCTGACAGCTGCGCGAGCGAAAAAACACTCTTTGTGTCTCTCTCTCTCTCTCTCTCTCTCTCTCTCTCTCTCTCTCTCTCTCTCTATACTTTGAAAAGAATCTGCAGTAGTGTCTGCTGAAAGAGCCCCTTTTCACCCCAATTACACTCCCTGCCGTCACCTCGCTCTATTAACCACATTCAAAAATTCTCACCTTCCTCTCCTTCACTCTCCTGCGAATGTTTTTTCTCCGCATTATGCGATTGTCGACTTCTTCTTCTTCTTCTTCTTCTTCTTCTTCGACTCATTTGGTGATGCTGCTGCTGCTGACTAAGATGATCTCTCGAGTGAGGTCTCTTGCGTGCGTTCGTAAGTTCGTTCTCCCATTCATCTTGCCGGGGAACAAGTGACTTTTCGGGGAATTTGAGGTGAAAAATGGTCGGTGGAAAACTTATCTTTTATTTTAATCATTCGCACCAGATTCTGAAGGAAGTTTCTCTCTCTCTCTCTCTCTCTCTCTCTCTCTCTCTCTCTCTCTCTCTCTCTCTCTCTCTCTCTCTCTCTCAATCTAAGTACCTGCCGAGTGTGACGTAAGACTTATTGAGAAATTCTGGAGTGTGATTTAATTTCATGTAGAAATGTAGACGGGATGGATGTTATTGTGGTTTAAAGTGTGTGTATGTGTGTGTGCGTTTTTGGGGCGTGGATACATTGTTTGTGTGTTTTTTAGGGGGAGGGTGCCTTGTATGTTTTTTTTTTTTTGTGTGGGGGGGGGGTTGCTGCCGTGTGTGTGTGAGTGTTTTTTTTATTTTATTTATTTATTTATTTATTTTTGGTGGGCGAAAATTTTCCGGGAAATATGTATGCCAGCATTTCTAGTTTCCATTTCGGTTTTATGTTGCATTCAATAAGAACAATCATGCCCTTGTAAAAAGTATCCAAACTTAGTGAATCAAATAGATTTTGTAATTTCTATGATTGCTCTGAGAGAGAGAGAGAGAGAGAGAGAGAGACGAGAGAGAGAGAGAGAGAGAGATGAGAGAGAGAAGAGAGAGAGAGAGAGAGAGAGACTTATTGTTCTCTCTAAGCTGTGCTTTGGCTGTGGATATGTGTATGTGTAGGAAGAGGGACATATAGATGAATATTTAGTGGGAGATCCACCGCACCCGGTGAAGGATGGCCACATCGAGGCCGCGTCCTTTTCCATTTTGGCATTTTATATATGCAGAAAGAGAAAACTAAGGAAATATATATATATATATATATATATATATATATAATGTGTGTGCATTTATATTTATGATGTTTACATACATATTTATTAATATTGTCACACATTCATATATATATATGTACACACATAGCGCTTTCCCGTGTTTATGCACATGCATCTAATGTGTTTTTTTAAAAAATTAACATATATATATATTTTATATACCACACATATTCATATACATATATTGCTAATGCCGACGTTTCACAACTACATTGTTATATCTTCAAGGCTGAAACAAGAGAGATAGAGAGAGAGAGAGAGAGAGAGAAATGAGTTTCCTTTTAGCTCCCGTCTGGGTAGGTCCTTTTTTTCTTGTCAATGGTCTTTTTATTATATAATGAGTTAACAATTTAAATAAGATATTACTGTAGTGTTTTAAGTTATGTGTTATGGTAAATGTTTTTATGAATAATTATTAAGAGTCAACAGTTAATCGCTGTATTTCAGCCTTGGAAGATGCAACAATGTAGTTGTGAAACGTCGCCATTAGCAATAAACCTTCAATTGTATCAAATGCCTGTCCTTGGACGCCTACAAGTATGATTTCGAGAGCTGCAGCTCCAGTGTTTGAGTATATTATATATATATATATATATATATATATATATATATATATATATCTATATATATATATATATATATATATATATGTGTGTGTGTGTGTGTGTGTGTGTGTGTGTGTATGTGTGTGTGTATTGATATATATAATATATATGAGTTTCACTTGGTTTGTTAGAGAGTGTGAAAACTGTTGTGGAATATTTATTCATTTAGTCTGTTTACATTGTTTTCCACTAATTTCTTTCTGAGGATCTTTACGGTAAAGTGAAAGGAATATGTTTTCTTGAAAGATACTTAGTGCAGTTCCTGCGGAGTTGTTACTTTTTATTTGAAAATAACTTTTCAAGTCATTGGTAACCAAACTCCTTTTGTATACGAATAATGATAATTCAGTTATCTATAAGCGGTTTATTTCCTTTGCACGTAAATCATCTTTCTCTCACGTAAAAATAATAAAGGAGTCGTAACAGAATAATTGATGCTGTCACATCACACAGATTATTTATTATTATTGAAATAGTTTTACCAGACCATTGGGCTGATTATCAGCCCTGACAGTCTGGCCCGAAGGATTTGATTTTACTTGTATTTTTTTCTTATTTTTTATAAATTAAAATACCATTTTTCGAAAAAGTATATAATTTTAGTAGTAAATGTTTAAGTTTCTGACAAAATTCCACCGATCGATTCATTTCTAAAACTTGATAGCCGCTGCTGATGATTGTACTATGGAAATTCACACAACAAAAATATTGGAATAACTTACTTCCACGTAAATAAAGGTCCCTCTTTTAAAGTAAAGCAGGATTTTTCTAAAAAGTACCTTGAGTGGACTATAACTGAAACTTTTTTCTCGCGTAGAATAAAGTTCCGTCCTTCAAGGTAAAGTAGGATTATGTTTTCTGAAAAGAAAACTGGCTAAAAGTCAAAAGAAAAAGGCTGAGGGCGAGCATGCTATACGAATTGAATATGCATGCCAGCCATCAAATACAAGAAGCGCTGTCCCCAGCGTTTTGCCATGATGATAACGCTTGCTATTTACCCTGGGTAGCCGCTGCAGCCGTAAACCTCAATTGCTTTCAGTGATAGCAGCCATTGATGGCTAACGGCTGCTATCTATCAATCCCGGTGGTTTCCAGCTGCATTTATAGTCTAAGCCAAGGTAGGAATTCTCTGAAATCGAGGACTACGGCGCAGAGTCAGCTTTGTTGTAATGGTTTCCTTGGGCAGCTTGTTTTAACTCGGGATATTTTGCCCCGGTGTGATTTGGTGGTGGTGGTTTATGGCTCGAGAAATATTGGAATTTCCCTTTGAGAAGTTTGAATCAAGTTGACGAGGATTTAAAATGGTGAAGATGAATGTACTAAGATTTAGTGAATTTTTTTTATCTCTGTAAATTTTTGGAAGGCATTTATGGCTAGAGAAATATTGAAATTTTCGCCCAAAAATTTTAATAATTTTTACAAATATTGAAATGGTGACAATGGTTTAATCAGTGCAATACGATTAACTGAGTTTATTTCATCTGTGATTTTGTGGAAGTTATTTATGGCTACAGAAATATTGAAATTTCCCATGAACATTTTAAATCGAGTTTAGAAGGTTTTAAATTTGCGAAAATGATTTAGTGGAAGCAGTAAGATTTAGTGAGATATTTTTGTTAACTCTGTGATTTTTTACCGTGGAAAACGTAATGAATTTTACAAACATTTAAAATCGTGAGAATGATATGGTGAATTCAGTAAGGTGTAGTGAGATGTTTTTTAAACTGTTATCTGGTGAAAGGGATTTATGGCTAAAGGTAAAAAAGTATATAAAGTTGACAAGGATTAAAAATGATGAAAATGATTCAATGGTTGCTGTAAGATTTAGCGGGATTTGTCAGTTAAAAGATGGTTCGAATATTTCTTCGCCGGCTTTAAAAAATAGGTATAAAATTGAAATACCCGCATTTGATACCCTTTCTTCCCCTGCGAGGCATGGATGTTTAACCCTGGAGAGTAACTTTTGCTTACTGATATAACTCGAAATCCTGGAGGAAATAAGAATTAACTGATATATCTAGAAATATTGGAGGAAGTAAGAATCATATTTTCACTGAGGACAGGAAAAGTCTGGTCTGAGCGGAAAGTGCCTTCTTGGTAAAAATGAGTATATGAGGAGTACAGCAAAAGTTTTTCTTGTTTTAAGACATTTTTGCTTTTAGATCGCAACAGGAATTCTCTCTCTCTCTCTCTCTCTCTCTCTCTCTCTCTCTCTCTCTCTTTCTCTCTCTCTCTCTCTCTCTCTTTAAGAGTTCCAAAAGCTGTGATGATTGTTTTATTCTTTGATCTGAGAATTATAAATGGTTCTCTGTATTCTCAGGTCTCTCGAAATTGTAACTCTTGCAAACATTCTGTTGCAAATCTTGTCTCGAGATCCTTGATTCCTATTCGTCGAAAATCGGAAAAAGTATAATAATAAAAACACTCGATATAAAGAAAATGATTTGAATTTCTCGAATACTCTTGACGCCTTTTAGCTCTCTCTCTCTCTCTCTCTCTCTCTCTCTCTCTCTCTCTCTCTCTCTCTCTCTCTCTCTCTCTCTCTCCTTTTTAAAGTTCAAAATGTGCCATTAATGACATTGATTTTTGAAATCTAAGGTTTATGAATATTACTGTTTCCGGAACTCTATAACTCATGCAAATATTTTGCAAATCTGATGATCCTCAGTAAGACCATAGTATCCTTTCGGTAAGCCACTACAAAGCGTGACTGTAGCTTATTTAGGGGGAGTCCCATTTTGTGTAGGTTTTACGCTTTCCTCAACGATTACATATTTAGACCTCCCTCTTCACCCAGCGCTGTTATGGAAAATCATTGATGTAATGCCTCTGTGGGAATCAGGTCCCACTTCATAATGTATCACGACACGTTATCTTCGGGAATGTAAAGTAGGAGATAATGTTGTGGTACGGTAAAGAATGTTGGGGGAAATTGCTCTTTCCTTCCTATTCAGGATGGTCATTCAACCAGGATTATACGTATCATTTTGCGCAGTTTCTTCGTGAGACTGTTTGATTAGGATGGATTGGGCGCTAGGAAATATTATGGTGTGTCCTCAAGGTAGTGTTAGTTAGTGTCTGCTCGGCAAACATTGTTGAAGATTGCGTGCAAATGCATACTTTGGGCACTGAGTGTAGTAACTGGATGCTTATTGATGCAGTCGCAGTGTCTTTTACTTATTAAAACGCATCGTGTGCTGTTATATATGAATGTGTGTACGTGGCTTTATAACTCTTTATTTTCTGTCCAACGAATGTACAGAATCGAAGGTGTGTGTGTGTATCAGTAAAGTCATAACTTGTTTTGTGTGCATTGCTTATTATCGGGAGCTATAGTAATGTCCTTACCTTTTAATGCCTCAGTTTTTTTTTTTTTTTATTTTTTATACTACTACACGATTACTTTTGTATATATCAGTACTGCGTCTGTCATTGATTTGCATTTTCCGGTGACGTCAGGTCAACATTTATCGATATTCTCGCTTTCTTTCGGTATCTTGGATTTTGTTCAGTCCATCGTGTAGTTTATAAAATGGCTGGAATAGACAATGGTTATCGAGACAGGTAAATTTTGCGTGTATTTAAAGATTAATATATTTGTTGTGGTATATTTTTTTCGTGTTTCCATGACACCTAGCACCAAACATTTTTGCAGATAGTTATTCCCCCCCCCCCCCCTCACCATAACCCATTCAGGCATACACACTTGCGTTCTTCCCCTGTTGTTTCATTGTTTCACTTACCGCGAGTTTTACTTCGGATCTCTCTCTCTCTCTCTCTCTCTCTCTCTCTCTCTCTCTCTCTCTTTCTTGCGTGTGTTGATCCGGAAGCTTTCAGCAATATGTCCCTCCAAACGCGAGCTGCGCTATTCGGGGGAAGACTTACAAGAGCCTTTTGGGTGCTCTCGCCTCGGGGCTGTTCTAGTGCAGCGATCATTTGAGGCTCTTGGTCGCTCATGGATGGAGGAGGTTTTTGGTAGGGGGGGGGGGGGGGAGAGTTGGGTAGGGGTAAGGGGAATGGGGGTTTTCGAAAAAGCATGTGTTGCAACGGCTTTCATGCGCTTGTGTCCAACCTGATGGAGAAGTGCATTTGGCTGAGGTTGTGTAAGTAGTAGTAGTTTTTTTTCTTCTTCTTCTTCTTCTTCCTATGAATTTATATATAGACTTGGGAGGATATGTGATAATGCTGTATTTGAGAAATCTCCTTCGTTACATTTTAAATACTACTGTATCTATAGAGTTTTAATATGCGCAAGGACGATAGAGAGAGAGAGAGAGAGAGAGAGAGAGAGACCTTACAGACCTTACCTTACAGACCTTACATCTGTTCGGGTTGCCCCAGGTCCCTCAGTGTGAGGCACCTCTAATGTCTACCAGAGAGTTGCTAGTACATCTTCCGGTATATTTTGCATCTTCCAATCTTGGATGGTCTGGGATGCAGTTTAGATATTTGTAGAGCTTATTCTTAAACACATCTACGCTCACTCCTGATATATTCCTCTCAGATGAGCTGGCAACGCATTGAATAGACGCTGCATTATCGATGCTGCGTGCTAGTGGATTAATGTCCTGTGTGCTTTCCTTATTTTTCCTGGTATAGTTTTGGGCACTATTATCTACCTCTGCTTGCTCTTTCTGATATTTTTAGTTCCATGATATTTTTCTGCTATTCCTTCTATCTGTTCCATGCCTGAATTATCATGTAGCGTTCTCTTCTCCTTTCTAGACTATATAATTTTAAGAATTGTAGTCTTTCCCAGTAGTCTAGGTCCTTAACTTCTTCTATTCTAGCTGTAAAGGACCTTTGTACACTCTCATGTTTGTGCAATATCCTTTTGATAGTGTGGGTACCATATCATATTGCAATATTCAAGTGGACTACGAACATATGTTTTATAAAGCATAATCATGTGTTCAGCTTTTCTTGTTTTGAAGTGCCGTAACAACATTCCCATTTTTGCTTTACATTTTCGCCAACAGAGTTGCTATTTGATCATTGCATAACATGTTCCTATTCATCATCACACCAAGGTCTTTAACTGCTTCTTATTGTGATGGTCTCATTATTAGGTCCCTTATATGCATATAGCTTTCTTTCTCTGTCTCCATAATTTATTGATTCAAATTTATCAGAGTTAAAATACCATCCTATTTACCTCTGCCCAATCATATACTTTGTTAAGGTCTCTTTGTAGAGCGTTCCTATCTTCATCACAAGTAATTTCTCTACTTATTCTTGTGTCATCTGCGAAACTACTCTACTACCGAATCCTTAACATTATTGTCTATCTTCAATCATATAACAAACAGTATTGCAGCTAACACCGTACCTTGCGGCACACCGGATATTACCTTGGCTTCATCCGATTTCTCGTCGTTTGCAATAACTATCTGTTTTCTGCTGTGTAAAAAATTCTTTTCTTTAACCATCTTCCTACTTTATCCACGATATTGTGTTTTCTAATTTTCTTCGCCAATATATTATGGTCTACTTTATCAAAAGCTTTTGCAAATGTCTAAATAAACCACATCTGTTTCATTTCCGCTTTTCATATTTTTGAATAGTTTTCACGGTGGACTAACAGTTGGGTTTGTGTACTTTTTCGGGTACGAAACCATGTTGTCCTTTTATTAAACAAATTATTTTTTATTAAATGTTTCATAATATTTTTCTTCATTACCCTTTCATACACTTTCATAATAGGTGATTGTTAGACTCACAGGCTATAATTACTTGCCTCTAGTCTTGATCCACTTTGAAAGTAGGGGTAATATATGCTATTGTGCTCATCATATATCTTGCCTGTATCTACACTTTGTCTTAATAATATTGCAAGTGGCTTTGCGATAGAATGAACTACTTTCTTTAACAAAATAGCAGGAATTCCATCAGGCCCTGCAGCAGCTCCATTTTTAATTTCATTAATAGCCTGCACAATATCAGCTTCATTAATATCTATGTCAGCTAAATATTCACTATTTTCATCCCGTTACTTCTATATCATTATCTTCATTTTATCTATTTCTAGGTGAATTCTCTCTTATATCGTTCTGCCAGTATGTTGCAAATTTCCTTTTTTCATTCGTTAATCTCCCTTCAATTCTCAGAGGGCCTATTTTCTTATTCTTCTTTTATTCATCTTCTTCCGCAATATGAGTATAATAGTTTTTGGGGTTTTGCTTGATATTTAATAGGGTTTTTTCTTCCAAGTCCCGTTTTTCATTTTCTTTTGATTGTATAATCTTTTGTTCTGCATTTTCTATCTTACTTTTTAGTTCTATAACTTTCCATGCATTTTTCTTTTGCAAGACCTTTTTTCCACTTTCTGATTTCTGGAACAAGATCCTTCTGTCTCTTGGTATGCATGAATGATGTTTACTTTTCTTCTTCGGTATATATTTTTCCACTATTATCTCCAATATTTTTATATAATATCTCCGTATTTACCCTTATGTCATCACTTACGAAAATGATATCCCAATCTTTGTTTAATTCTTCATTAATTTCTGACCATTTTATATTTTTACTGTAGAAGTTGTATTTTCCATATCCTTCCCACCCACTTTTTCATTTCTTGCTTATCTCTATTTTCACTTGCTTTGAATGAACTGTTAATTCTATGACATTATGGTCTGAAATACTCGCATTATAAACTATTATTTCTTTAACATAATTTCATCTCGTTCACAAATACTAGGTCTAAAGTATTTTCCTTCTTGTTGGCAGGTGATTTATTTGTGAATGTTGTATTCTAGTAGCATATCTAATAGCTTTTCAAATTGCCTCTTATCTTCTGCACTACTCTACTCTCTTTTTTATATGTATAAGTACAACCACAATCTCCAATTCGTTCTTTCCATTTCTACGAAAGGAAAGTTGAAGTCACCAGATAGGAGAATAGTCCAGTCCTTGTGATTTCTACATATATCATCCATTTTTCAATTATTAAGTCAAACTTCTTTAGTTATTAGGAGGTCTATATTATTCTATGTTCATTCAATTTTTCAGATTCAAATTCTACCGCTTACCCTATTAGTTCACATTCTGAGTTACTATATTTCTCATATATTTTTCCTTGTTTTTTGTCTTTCCCCAATATATTGCGGTTCCCCCTTGATTCCTATTTTTTCTATCTGATCTATAAGTTTGGAACCCTTTTATTTGATCATCATTCCCAGTCTCTTGGGAATACCAGGTTTCACTTATATTCATTATATCTATTTTCGTTTTCATTTTGGGTTAGTTCTTCTAAAGTACTACTATTTTTCTTTTTGAGTTACTCGTAACTAAACCCTGCGCATTCATCACTATGATGGTTTGCGTGTTTTCTCCTTCATTTAATACTGATAGTAATAAGGGATTTTTCCCATGTCTGTTTCCTGTTCTGGTATGTTGTTCTTTTTTTCATTTCCAGAAATTCTGACATTAAAAAATCCAACTTTTAAACCATAATATTGATCTTCTTCATCATAATTATTAATTTTGTGTCTGAATCTGCAATTTTTCTCCGTTTCTGCAATATCCTCTTGCATAATAAATACAGTTATTATCTCTTGAGTAGAATTTCGGAGCTGATGCTTTGAAATTTTTTGCTGACACCTCTGCATATCTCATTGGTGGTTTTTGCTTTTCTCTTGACCTGATATTCTTGATTTCTCTCTTTATTTGTTTCTTTCTTATTTTGGATTTTATTACTTGGTTGGTTATTATTTTGATGATATGATTCTGGCTACAGGGTGCATATATTTGCATTTTTTGTCGAACTTACATCCTTTTCCTTCTTATTTTTTATGGTTTTTACATATTTTGGATGCAGATCTCTGCAATCATCCCCATATCCATCTAAGTATGCACATTTACATATATTTCATAGTTTTGACATATCTTAGGATGTTTGAGTAGTAATCATCTTTCTCCAAATCTGCAATTCCCTCTTTTCAAAAGGTTGCAGATTTTGTCTTTCTTTGTCTATTTTTTCCTCTTTCCCGTCATTGTATAGATCTGGGTAGAGCCTCTTCGGGATTTGCTTTTCTGTTGTCATAATCGTAATTTATTTCTTGCGTAAGGTATGGCTGCTTTTATTGCCTCATATGTAGTATCAATGAGTATCTCTGCATCCATACTTTTAGTCTTGTTCTTTGTTTTCCTTCCCTTATTTTTTCTGTCATTTCATTTTTGTTTCTTCTTTCTTCCGTTTTCCTCTTCTTCTTTTTCTTCTTCTTCTTCCTCTTCCTCTTCTTCATCCTCAACTATTTGTACATCAATCTGATAATAATAACATTGTCTATCCATGATAGACATGTTGAACAAAAAATTCTTGTATCTTTTCTCAAATCTTGTATTACCTCAGCACACTGTGGATGGGTCGGAATGTTGGCATGCAGCACATTTTCTGATTAGGAGGTTTTGGGGATTGACTATGCTATACC
>NC_061092.1:32241501-32251501 GCF_015104395.2 Macrobrachium nipponense | reverse complement strand
CTTAATTGTTACATTTACAAATTTTTCAGTATCAGATGTTAAGAAACTGCCATTTGTTAGTCTTGATTTTCAATTTATATCAGAGGGGTGATGGTCCCCAACCTGGGGTCTATGGTTGCACCTCTATCTGCCCTGTGTAGGAAACTTAATGATACTTTAGATATTAATACAAAATAAAATATAGAACATTAACATGAATTTCACAAAGTAAAATTCTCTTGACTGCCACTCTTTATCTATATATTTTAAATGCGCTGGTGACACATACTGTCATTTTATAGTATGTAAATTGCAACTGGATTTCAGAAAATTCTGTATGTGTTTTTATGATGAGTGAGACCATTATGATTAAAACTGAAATTTGAAATGGAAAAATTGGCTTTTACGAACAAAAAGCATTTTTGTTCACCGTTTCTTCTCATAGTTTGTGTATAGGAAATGTTTTCCGGGTGTAAAAAGAAACGAAACTGCTCTTATGCTTCGAAATAAATAAGGGAAGTTACTAATTCACTTTTTTTACCAGTATTTTTAATGAATGTTTTACAAACAGCCTCTCTTTGTCTTTCTTTTACAGTTTTTTTTTTTCAAGTACAGCATTTTAATGCAAGGTGTGTAAATATACACTCTCTCTCTCTCTCTCTCTACTCTCTCTCTCTCTCTCTCTCTCTCTCTCTCTCTCTCTCTCTCTCTCTCATAGCTTCTCCTTAACCAGCGCGAGTCCCAGATTCGATCTTAAGCGGAGTATATTCTCTAAAGGAGTGTATATATAATATATATATATATATATATATATATATATATATATATATATATATATATATATATAATATATATATATATATATATATATATATATATATATATCTCTTCTGGAGAATATACTCCACTTAAAATCGAACTCGGGACTCGCGCTGGTGAGCGGAAGGTGAGAGAGAGAGAGAGAGAGAGAGAGAGAGAGAGAGAGAGAGAGATATTTACCCTGCCAGGTCTTTAGTCAGAACGAATTTACTGGGAGACACAGGTAGCAATGTGATCTTTAGTTTAATCCAAATCGTCACTCCCCGGCGACTTGCGTGTTTTGAAGCCTTTACAGAGAGGTTCCCTCCCTTGTGTTTGTCTACTGGCTTAATTACGCGTAGGCAGTGACACGTAGATGAGGACTCGCTGCGATAAACGACCTTATTGCATCTCTTAAGTAGGGTCAATTTAGCTTGGCGTGTTCACTGGGACAGCAGAAAAATAGCTGGACTTACTCCGGTGTTAAAACATTTCTTTCAGGATTATTGTCAAGTAAATCTGTAAAGGTATTTCTTTCAGTATTATTGTCATTCAAATCTGTAAAAACATTTCTTAAAGTATTTTCATCAGTTGCATCTGTAAAAGCATTTCCTTCAGTACTATTGTCATTTGAATATGTAAAAGCATTTTTTTCAGTATTTTTGTCAGTTAAATCTGAAAAAGCATTCATCTCAGTATTATAGTTAGTAAAATCTGTAAAAGCATTTCTCTCAGTATTATTGTTAATTAAATCTGCAAAAGGATTTCTCCCAGTATTATTGTCAGTCAGATCGAGGTATTTAGAATAATCGCAATGCTATGGGTTATTTGCACAAACATACTCATACGTGCCCGTTTTTATTTTTTTTGTATACGAACTCTTGCATATATATATATAAGTATATATAATATATATATATATATTACATATAACTATATATATTAGTGAAATATGTATGTATCATACATTATATAAGATGGTATATGTATATTAGTATATATATATATATATATATAATATTATATATTATATACACACACACACACACACACACACTTACATGAGAGAGAGAGAGAGAGAGATGAGAGACGAGAGAGAGAGAGAGAGAGAGGAGAGAGAGAGTAGAGGGTATAGCGCTTTCGAATAACTTTATCATTCCATGATATGATGAAAAATTGATCCAATTTTATTTATCCGAAGCGTTACCTGTTGTCAGCTGTGTTTTTTTCGGTTATATCTCTTATTTTACTTAGTGAAAATAAACCTCTGGAGAGAGAGAGAAGGAGAGAGAGAGACTCATTATGCGTCAGGAGTCTATCGCCAACAAATCTCCTTCCCTTCCTCCCTCTCTTTTCGCCACCAAATCTCCTTCCCTCCTCTCCTTTCGCCAACAAATCTCCCTCTTCTCCGTCATAACTCCGGTCAGGCGGAAATAACAAAAGGGAGAATTCAGATTCATTTTATGAGGGAAAAATGGAGTGTAATATTTTGAGCAGCGGGTGTTAAGGGTCCCCTGGGATAAAGTTGTATTGTTTAGTGCCTAGTGGCGCTGATGGTTTTTGGGGAGGGTGAGCCCGGGCCTGGAACGGGTTTGGGTTCCGGAGTGGTTGGGTGGGGAGGGGGGAACGATAGAAGAAAGCTGAGTGCCGTGTTGTGGCGTCTCTCTCTACCCAAGGTGTTTGGCCCTACCAGGTACCAGAGATGCATTGACCGTCGTCTGAGGAAAAATGTAATGTGATTGCTTCGATAAAGGCACTGTTACGCAGTGACGGCTGCTGATTAATAGAATGATTTAATTGTCTTACTTTAAAAAATCTTTTACATTATAGTTTTAGTTTATTTTCATAATTAGTACCAATCCAGTTGTTTAGTTATTTATATATATATATTATATACTATTATATAGTATATATATATATATATATATATATAGAGTATGGATATTTGTTTCGAAGGTGGTATTTAAATATATTCACATATATACTGTGTGTATATATATAATATATATATATATATATATACTATATATATATATACATATATATATATATATATATATATATATATATATATATATATATAGAGAGAGAGAGAGAGAGAGAGAGAGAGAGAGAGAGAGAGAGAGAGAGAGAGAGAGAGAGTGGTCGTTGTTGGTCGAATTGTTAAAATTCAAGGGGGAGACATTAAGTAGCATTAATGCTGGCCTGAATGTGTAGACTGTGTGTTATTGTGTGTGTGTATGTATGTATGTATGTATGTATGTATGTAGTGTGTGTGTACGGTACTTCATTAAGAGTCTTCCTGGACATGTGTTCTTGAAGTTTAGGTTTCCATTAGCAGCGGGTTCGTTAGTCTCTCATTAGTCTCGGAAATAAAAAAAAATAAATAAAAAAAAAAACAGCGGAGACTTCGTTAATACGTCAAAAGAATAGACTTTCGTTCCTGCGTTTAATTCTTTGTTGCGTTAATGCGTTGGGATTTTTTTTGTCTTTTCACTGCTGCCTTTTTTTTCTTTTTTTTTGCGGCAGTTGGTTGGTAAGGGGAGAGAATTCGTTTTACCATTTAAGTTTAACAGTATTATTAGCAGTTCAATTTCAGCATTCTGATTTTTATTTTATTTATTTTTCATTTTATTTTGTTTTAAATCTTTATTATTTTTATTATTAATTGTTATTATTATTATTATTATTATTATTATTATTATTATTATTATTATTATTATTATTATTATTATTATTATTATTATTTTGCAAGGGTTGGTAAGAGGAGAATTCACTTTATAATTTACGTTTCATTTACGTGTAACAATATTATTAGAAGTCATTCATTTCTAATATGTTTGATTTTTCATTTCTTTTTCCAGCAACAGTTTACTTTCAACAATATTATCAATCATTCATTTCTAATATGTGGTTTTTAATCGATTCACTGTAACATCATCGTTTAAAAACTTTTTTTTTCAATAATCATTTTATCATAACGAGAGCCAGCAATGATTATACTCAACTTCCGGCTGAAGTTTTTATATAAAAAAAAAAAAAAATAATTTTTTTTTTAATTATTTTTCAGATTAAAAATCTCCATATTACCGATGCACATTATTTATGGTTTCCAGCTGTAAATATGATTATTATTCATCCATCTTGTCGGAAATTATAATTTAATATCGTGAGCCAACAAATAAGTTTATGGGTGTCTGAATGTGCTCTTTATTATTATTATTATTATTATTATTATTATTATTATTATTATTATTATTATTATTATTATTATTATTATTATTTATACCCGAGAAAATTTATTATTATTATTATTATTATTATTATTATTATTATTCATTATAATTATTATTAACTTATATTCTGACGGCAGTAGTCAGAATTACCAAGGTATCTTCCAAAATGACTAAAACTGCGTATAATTGATAGATAATACTTAATAACTTAGATGAGCCGATTAATAAGTAAACAAACGAAAGCGAAACAGCTCTTGTGTTGAGATAACTTTAAGCAAGAGATTTTTATCGCAAGGTTGGAGATTTCCAAATCATTCGAATTCATATTATGTACATAGCTGAAAGTGGTGGTGGGTGTTGGGCGCTGCCGCAGATATCCCGAAATTAATCCTTATTCTGTTAAGGAATGATCAAGTTCCATGTTAAAAGTCTGCTAATAGTTACGCATAAATTTATCGTGAAACGTAATTGAGTTCTAACCCTGGCTCCGTATTATTCAGTGTTACTGTACCAGGTTTTAAAACTTCCTTAAGCCTAAAGCATTAATGGTCCAACATTCAAGTCGTCCGTGGTGCCTGATACATACTTATGTTTCTGTGAGACTTCTCTTTTAAAATATTCTTTTTGGTTTTTCCTTTTCATATTTCTTATCCACTTCGCATCTGGGGAATTAAGCTTCCGTTGAAACCGATAGCTAAACTCTTTATCGAATTGAAGTTGATTAAATTCAAATTCTTTTTATTATCTTGTTGAACCGTCTTTGTTATTGTCTTTCTATAACTGACGCTGGTAGTTTTGACATCTACTTCCATTGTAAAATATGTTAAGCCTGTTTTGTGAATTCTTGATGGTTTAGAATTATATTGCTCATGACGCATATGTTGAGTTGTTCTTGATTATAATGATTCTTTTCCATAGCCTCTTCAAACTCCACAGCGTACCGTGTAACTCTTATCGTCAGTGTACGGTCATTCCTCTCTCTCTCTCTCTCTCTCTCTCTCTCTCTCTCTCTCTCTCTCTCTCTCTCTCTCTCCCCAAGCATCAGCCTGACATTTGATGGTCACTTAAATTGGGCCCCGAAATTGGGTCACGACCTATTGCAGTATACTTGACGTCAGGCTGTGTCTGGTTTAGAATGCTTAGAGAGCGATGTCCCCCAGTTGTAGGCTAAATCAGCCTCCATTACAGCAACATATTTTTTTGGACAACTCGTCGCGGAGTACCATTAAAGCTATTGTGTTTCGTGTTTCAGGTCTATTGCAGAGAGAGAGAGAGAGGAGAGAGAGAGAGAGAGAGAGAGAGAGAGAGAGAGAGTTTTGATTGATCTAAGTTTACTTTAAGTGCATTTGTCTCATATTTATATTTAGTAAAGATGTGATTGCATTTATAGGTGATGATTCTTGTGTTAGATATACAGTAGTACGGTGATCAATATAACCGCTATCATTGTCAATGCTTTATACCGTAATTATGATTATCACAGATTCTATTAAAACTATTGTTCGACAAACATGATTTTTACCGACCATGTCGCTATACTTGTGCACACACTGTAAACGCACACACACACACCCATATATATATATATATATATATATATATATATATATATATATACATATATATGTATATATATATATATTATACATGTGTGTGTGCGTGTTTGTGTGTGTCCTTGTGAATGTATGTATGTGAGGAGAGCGTGGGCCACAGCCTTACAGTTTTGGGATTGCCCAACGTGCAGAAATGCATTCTGTTCCAGGCGAGTGATTCCAGAGCCTTTAGTCTGGTCCGTGGCTGTTGTCATTGATAGATTGGACTGTTGCATTATCTTTATGAAGTTGGCTCTCTATTTTTTTTCGTAGCCTTTATTCAGCGATTAATATGTTCCTGTGCACGTGGATTTTTTTTAAGAGTTTATAACTATATGAATTTGAGTTTGGGTCTTATTTCTGAATTCAAATGTAAATTATATTCATATGCAAATTATATATACCTGTTATTAGTAATTTTTTAACTTTCTTGAAGAAGTGATTGTCAGGATCGGTAAGTATTATGTAAATACATTCTTAATAATAATAATAATAAGAAGAAGAAGAAGAAGAAGAAGAAGAAGAAGAAGAAGAAGAAGAAGAAGAAGAAGAAGCAAATATTCATACACCTATCATTGATACATACATAATTTTCTTGACAAGGCACATTTCTGGATCTATGAAAATATGTAAATAAACTCTTGTGTATAAAACATATAATAATAATAATAATAATAATAATAATAATAATAATAATAATAATAATAATAATAATAATAACAACAACAACAACGAGACAAAAGAAGGAAGAAAATTGGACGCAATAAACACCTAATGCCTGGATGCTACGCAGGATTAGCTCGAGGTCCTTTGGATAAATTGAGGTACCCAGGACCCTCTTAGTGGGTCCTCTGGAGGTACCGGTGCCTGTATCGGGCGGTTGGTTCCTACGCTTGCTTCGAGTTCAAGAAGGATCTCCAAGGAGTATCCCTCCACGGGTACAACTTACAACTTATTGGTCCGAATTAAATTAATAACAGAATGGTCCCGTCGGTACGTGCGATATAGAAGTACAAAAGGTTGCAGGGGATGTTCTTCTACTGCTACTCTCCTGTTATTATTATAATTATTGTTAGTATTAATATTGTTATGGATCTTGTTTTTATTATTATTATTATTATTATTATTATTATTTAGAGTATTCATGGCACGATTATGGAATAATAAAAAAAAATACATTTAACTTTCTGACGAAGCTTCCACCATATAAATTAAACAAAAAACAGACTCGGGCTGGGGAAAAAAAATAAAAATCTCCCAAGTGAAACTGTTGGAATAAACGTCAAATGAGTATGAAGTAAAAGTATGCGCTTAGATGTCCTCATTTTTCATCACTCCGAAATACTGATGCGTCGAGAAAGATTCGTAGCATTTTGTAAAACCTTCGTAATTATCTTGCAAACAGATGGATGAAATCGGATTTTTCCTGCCAAATGAAGGTAATTCCATTTAATTAGCTGATATTATGTATACTTGAATTTTTTTTTTTTTTTTTTTTTTTTGTCAGGTGGTACACGGAGCTTAGACACCGGATGAAGTTTCTGTGCGAATACATACTTGCCTACTCCTCTCTCTCTCACGCACCGCTATGGTATACAAACACTTGTATATATACACAAACATACATACTTGTGCATACATACGTGTACACATACAGAAGTATCGATAGCCCCTTGTATTTATTTTTACGTGTTAAGCTGAAAACTGTACAAACGCCTTGTTATAGATGTTTCAGTGCTGTTGGTGGTTAGTCAAGTTATACACTTCGAAAATTTAAAGTATTTTTATTTGATATCTGATAAGATGAAATTATCCAGTGCCATAACACAGGGCTCCTCCTCTTCAAGGATCAGCCTCTCCTCCATACCTTAACTGTGAGAAGGTCAAAGACAGGAAAAACTACGTACAATACTATCAAGAATGTCACCTTCAGTAGAGCTTCAGACCCATGTAGTCCATCCAAGCAAGAACGAAGAAGGGACTGACGTTAATGCTTTGGAGTACGTTATGTCTCGACGGAATCGCGCACTGAGGTGAGGCGAAGTCCGAGACCTTGATGAGCAATGAGTCATGGGGCAGAGAACATCCAGGTGACTGCAAAATACGCAGTCCAAAATGTGGAGTCGCAGGAATATGTATAAATGCTTCGTGCGGGACCCTTGACTCAGAGTAATGTTAGCAGAGCCGTAAATATACATCAGCCTTGTCGATGACTCGTTCAAATAAAGACCGGCTCATGCTGAAGACTGGCTCTGACAGCAATCTTCCGTTATCGGCAGTCTCGACGCTCCCTCGGAAACAACAGTAATACGAAGAGAGGATGGGCCAGATAACTGCCAATTATCATTATGGCCGCAGGAGGGAGAGTAGGCCGTACCAAGTATTTATTTAACTAATAAACAAACTTGAATAGTTACAGATCCTTCCCGCCACCGTAGGAAAGTAGGTACACCAGAAATAATTGGAATTTTGTATACGTGTATTTTACGGGATAGGAGAAAAAATAAAAACAATTTTTATACCTTTATAGATGGAATGGAGTACAAAGCGCCACGGAAAAAAAATATATGTAATGACATATCCGACACATTTTATGCATTATGCGTATTGAATGCACATACCCCCAATTACATAAATACATAAACGCGCGTTTTATATATATATATATATATATATATATATATATATATATATATATATAATGTGTATGTGTTTCTGTGTGTGTTATGTGTGAATGTATGTATGTATTTATGCGTGTATATGGGTTCTGTCATATCTCACAACTGTTAAATCCCATTTTGCGAAATCATTGTTGCAACTTTCCATTCCCCTGTCATATTTGCCTGGGCATACTCTTTCCCCTAATGCTGTTTACCATATGATATTAGAAGGTATCGTTAATTAATGCGATAAGGGGGACATATATTCGGTGGAGGAAAGTCCATACAAGAAATGTTCGATCTATTATTGCATTTGATCAACATTTTGCGTCAGCATTTGTGTCATGTTTTGAGCCATTTTCCGAAATTCCAATTGGTGCTTGGTATTTTTTTTTTCTACATAATTATATCTCGCCATCCCATTTAAATGGAGATTAATGTTTTATATCGTCAAATTTGATATTTATATTTTATTGATCGGGTGATGTCACCAATAATAACTGTAAATATGCAAGTATTTAACTACTTTTTCTTCCAGAACTTGACTTATGACATTGTCTGTGTTCCATCTAACTACTGTCTACCTTCGCCTAACAATTGTTTCACAGTGCTACTGTGAGGTTTCCTCCTGATACACCTTTCAAACCTCTTTACCCTCAATTTCCCTGTCAGCGTTGAATGACCATAATTATAGGTCCTTGCTATTGACCTTTGGCAAAATTACATATTCTATTTATCTTCGTCGTCGAGTTCTAGTTAAAATTAATACGCTCTGACCTCCGATTTCATAAGGTTTTTATTTAACTGAAAAGAAAACAATTGACCTTGAAAACTACTGAGCCTAGACGGCTACAAATTGGTATGTTGATCATCCACCTCCAATCATCAAACATACCAAATTGCAGCCCTCTAACCTCAGAAGTTCTTATTTCTATTTAAGGTTAAAGTTAGCCATGATCGTGTTTTTGGCACCGCTGTAGGTGCCAACAATAAAGACCACCACCAGGCCGTGACTGAGAGTTTCATACAACATTATACGCTGTACAGAAAACTCGATTGCGCTGAGGAATCTCCGGTGCATTGTTTACTTTTTATATTTTGTTTTTTTTTTACAAATTAATTGATGTCACCAATAATAATTATACATCTGCAATCTTGTTTATGTAGAGATACAGTGTAATTAACATTTTTTTTTCAGCGGTAGACTTTTTAGACATTATCCGTGTTATCAGGGGATTAAACCTCTTGTCAGCTTAATTAGAATTAGGAAAATGGTGCGTATATTAAAATCAAGGGGAGCACTTGCATGAATATTTACGCTTGTTTACACACACGAGCTCTTACGTGGCACTCTTGCACACGCACAGTAGACGATAACAATGTTGAATAGTGCATGTTTGTGTTTCTATGTTTGTTGTGCTTTAGCTTAACCATCAGTATTTATAATAAATGGGTGTAAAAACGGAGGCGAATTGTTGATCCTATCTCTCTCTCTCTCTCTCTCTCTCATAATGAGTAATGAGGAGATCCGGCGCGCGCAGATACCTGTTTCTGTGGGTTGACACAAGTAAGTGTAAGTGATGCCGTGTTTTTCAAGTAATAGTACTTAATAGTTTTCCATTTAGTGTTTTTTTTTTTTTTTTTTTTTTTTTTTTTTTTTTTTTTTTTGTAGTTTTATCTTTAGTCAATATCACACCGTGCTATGTAATGGATGTCTCTTCGAATTGTGAGTGTT
>NC_061092.1:32206501-32236501 GCF_015104395.2 Macrobrachium nipponense | reverse complement strand
AAGGGGAATTTTTCTGTCGATAAGAAATTCTTCGGCTCACGGGCGCGAACCATCGAACCTGTGAGTCGACGAATTTCTTATCGGCTGAAAAATTCCCGTTCGGTTAACATATATGAAAGTATATTAATTCCGAGGTAGAGCGAATTAGATATTAAAGGACGTTTGTAGCTCGATGTATGTATATGAATCACGGTAATGTGATATGACTCGTGTATGTATATATATATATATATATATATATATATATTATATATATATATATATATATAAACAGAGCAGCCCCTTCTACTATGCCCCGTATGAACTCGGGGATTATATTGCTTTGACAACGATAAGAAGCTTAACAGGTTGGTGGACGATTAATGCATCTGTCGGCTTAAGAGGTATATCTCTCCTCACCTGAAAAGGAAAAGCAGATTTACTTCATTATTATTATTATTTTCTGCCGGTCAGGACCTTTTGCCTTCATACCACAATTTATTTTTTTTTATTATTATTATTATTATTATTATTATTATTATTATTATTATTATTATATTATTTAATCAGTCGTTATACTTTTACTACACTTGATTTGTGAATTATACTTCGGATTCTTCATCTCTCAGGTTCCTTTGCTTTACAGTGTGCCTGTTTTCACACGCATGCATACATTCATACACACACACACACACACATACACACACACACACACATATATATATATATATATATATATATATATGTGTGTGTGTGTGTTGTGTGTAGGTTTGTGTGTGTGTGTTGTGTGTGTGTTGTTTTGGGTTCATCTTTTGTTATTCCTGCTCTGCAACAGGATTATACAAAAATTTATGTGTGGATTTTGACGAAAATTTTCACTAAATATAATAGCCATCATGACCATCAGCATTTTATGAGATTTTGGAAAAGATAGGAATGTAACTTTTAGGAAAAGAGAGAGAGAGAGAGAGAGAGAGAGAGAGAGAGAGAGAGAGAGAGAGAGAGAGAGTTCAGCCTTTGGCTCGACGATTAAAGCCCTAGAGCCATGGGGTTATCGAAAACGGATCAAAAACGTTCTTCCTGAGCAAGAGCCCGTGCCAGAGCTTATGAACGAACGTTTGCGACTAGAATATAGCCATGATTTTATCACAGCTCACTCCTGGCAGGGGTATGCAGTCTCCGAACGTGCTTGATTTGATAAATTTTCCGTTTTGTAAACTGAATTCTGAGTTTGGAAATGAAACAGCAATTCAGTCAATTTCTCTTTTGTAACTGAATTCTGAGTTTGGAAATGAAACTGGGCACTTCAAGAAACTCTGCCTTTGGTTAATGATTTCTAAGTTTGGAAATGAAACTTGGCAGTTCAAGACGCTCTTTCTTTTGTGGCTGAATCCTAAGCTTGGAAAGGAAATAAAGGAATTCAGTTAATTTTCTCTTTGTAACTGAATTCTAAGTTTGGAAATGAAACTAAGCAGTTCGGTGGTCGCGGGTTCGATTCTCGGCCATTCCATTGAGGAGTGAGAGATGTGTATTTCTGGTGATAGAAGTTCACTCTCGACGTGGTTCGGAAGTCACGTAAAGCCGTTGGTCCCGTTGCTGAATAACCACTGGTTCCATGTAACGTAAAACCACCATACAAACAAACAAACAAACAACCTGATCCGGAACTAAGAATTAATTTTTCTTCTTCCCTCAGGTTACTGAAACATGACTGCAAGAGCACTCCATGGCATAGTAGATTTAGATTTATTGATTTATTTACATCAGCTGGCCTCGCATTGCTGCGATCAGATCAAGAAAAATCTGTTTAGTTAAACATCTGTTTATATGTGTTCATTTTTGTTTGACGCTAAATGTTATTCTTTTACTGTATACAAGTATCATTTTATTTTTGATACACAAATAGCTGCTTGTCGAAGCCTCAACAGTCGCTAATTCATAAGACTGAATTACATCGAGTGGTCTCATATTCCTGTGGTCAGATTAAGAAATATTCTTTACCGTTAATTAACTTGTTTTTGTTAAAGAACTCTCTCTCTCTCTCTCTCTCATTTTTTTTTATCTCAACGGTACTTTATAATTAATTACATAGCTTTCCACTCTAGCTGAATATGAGAATTTTATTTGTGAGAAACGAATATTTTTTTACTGTTATTAAAGTTTTACTTTCCTTATTTTTGGTAAAGAACTGCTTTTCTAAATATCAAGTGTACCTAATACACAGTTGAATAGTTTCCACTCTTGCTGAAGATGAGATTTATATTTATTAATTTTTGTTTGAATCCAGGATTTTTTTAAAAGTTCGATTTTACTTATTTTTGGTGAAGGACTGCATTTTAGTGAAAACCGTTGAAATGACTGTCTGTCCGTCCGCACTTTTTATGTCCTCTTACATATCTTAAAAACTCCTGGGGCTAGAGGGCTGCAAATTGGTATGTTGTTCATTCACCCTCCAATCATGAACCATACCAAATTTCAGCCCTGAACCCTCAATAGTTTTTATTTTATTCAAGGTTAAAGTTAGCCATGATCGAGCGTCTGGTAACGCTAGTGAACAGGCCACCACCAAGCTGTGGATGAAAGTTGTTGTGCGCCATACAGAAAACTCGATTGCGCTGAAGTTTCTTTGGCGCATATTTTACTTGTTTTTTTTTAATCTCAACAGTCCCCAACACATAATTACTTAGGGTTCCACTTTAGGTGAAGGTGATTTTAAACGAAAAGTTCCGCCTTTTCCTAAACACCCTCAGGCTGTATAGGGAAGCAGCGGCGTCGTTCCACGTTAAATGTGGCGTGAAATTGTTTTCCAACATTTTGCTTAATGTAATTGGCCTTATTTGATTATCATATTACGGTTGACGTCATCCGGGAATGATAACGCGAAGACTGTGCTGTTTTTAGGGTTATCTGGAAAGTGATAATTATTAGCCCGTACGAATCATCGACGTAGAATTTTCCTTTCGGTTGGATTTGATCGTTTTTTATGTTTGTCCTCGTCTAGGTTTCATGCATTATTCGCTTGCAAGTGTTGATTAGTATATACATACGCGTAAATATATATATATAATATATATATATATATATATATATATATATATATATATATATAGCGTATATATATATATATATATATATATATATATTATATATATACATACACACACACATAGCGAGTTTCACATATATATTTGGTCACTGGTAGGTCAGGGGGTTAGGTAAAACTCATTGATATGCTATATAGATATACGCACACACACACACACACACACACACACATATATATATATATATATATATATATATATTATATATATAGATATATATATAGTATGTATGTAGTATGTATGTATGTATTCATTAGCATAATACCTTGTTATAGTTCATACCCTTTGTGTGTTGCATTTCAAGGCGCGTTCTATCAGAATTCTTGTACAAAATTCAGCGACTTGAGTTTTTGTGAGAAACCTCCTAACTGTAGCAATGTGGGAAGGAAAAGCTGCTTGTGCCAATCATGGCACCACGAAGAGTAGGAAGAAGATGGCTGTTATTACATGCCACTTGTAATTGATTTTACGTACGTTCATCATAGTAATGATGTACTTACAAATATTTTTTTACGTGGTTTGTTTGAGGTTGTATGAAAATGGAGATTGTATATCTGCGAGGTAATTTCGGTCACTTTAAATAATTAGTTTGCTATTTGAATTTTTATTTGAAGAATTAAAGATTTGTGTGTTTGTGTGCATATGTGGAAATTAGTACTTAACTTTGTGTATTGATAAGTATTGTTCATTTCGCAGAAGCGCGCCCACAGCAAAAATAAAAAATAAGTAAATGAATAAATAAAAATAAATAAAATAAAAAGTGTAACATGAACGCAGTTTTTGTGTAAAGGAAGTTAGGTGTCTCCCTCTCTTTCTTTTTCGTTCTTTTCCTCTTCTTCCTCTCTCTCTCTCGCTCTCTCATTATTATAAGCTAGGGTTCTTTCGAAATAACGATGTTTACAAGTCATTATTGGTGTTTTCCTGTCAGAGCACAGTTTAGAGGATTCCAATTTTCATGCTGTTATAGTCTCTCTCTCTCTCTCTCTCTCTCTCTCTCTCTCTCTCTCTCTCTCTCTCTCTCTCAAAGTATTGTTGGGTCTAAATTTGTCGTTTGTTGAAGGATATAGTAATCTTAAAGTCGCTGTATGTGTGCAATTCACTGGCTGGTTTTAGTGGATTAATAATATATATATATATATATATATATATATATATACTATATATATATATATATATATATATATATATATATATATATAAGCAAAAACAAAATACTTCTGGGGCAGCCCTGTGAGATCTGATAATCAGCCCAACTGGTCTGGTAAAATAATAATAATAATAATAATAATAATAATAAATAATAATAATAATAATAATCCAATAACAATAAAATAATAATAACGAAAAATAAACAGCAGAAATTCAAGTCTATGATTTACCCCCCCCCCAAAAAAAAAAAAAAAAAAAAGATACTTTCGGTAAAAATATGACCCCCTTTCCAAGAAAATCCGTTTATTCTCTCTCTCTCTCTCTCTCTCTCTCTCTCTCTCTCTCTCTCTCTCTCTCCACATTTGAAGAAGCAATCCAACATTTACCGAGCTGGATGTCGAAAGTATTGCCTCCCTCTCGCTGGTCGCTGGTGAAAATTGACGTGGGCCTGTGTTAGCAGTGAGCCTGCTGAATATCAGCCGACGAGAACAGAAACATCAGTGAAAGAAATGAGGGCTTAATTCGTCTTGGGTGCAATAGAATGAAACCAGTTGTTCAACTCGTATAAAAGAATGAGAGAGAGAGAGAGAGAGAGAGAGAGAGAGAGAGAGAGAGAGAGAGAGAGGTGGCGTGGGAATTTGTCATTTGTGAAATTGGTCTTACCTACATATGTATATATATTCAATGTATGTATGTATGTATTTATTTATGTATGTATGTATATTATATATACTTACATACGCACACACACTCCAGTGGAGTGGAGGAGGGGTATAGCACCAGAATATGTTACGCTGGGGCTGTTTGCGATTCGCACCCGTTGACTTACTACCAGGTGCGCGATTATTCACTTCGTAAGTCGACATGTGCACGCACAGGCTTTTGTGTGTGTATGAGTAATTTTCCTAGTGCTTTTGCATGCGTGCAAGTGCAGCATAAATGCCTGTGTGTATTCCAGCTTCGTCGATGATAAAATATATATGATACCATTGTTTTCGTAAAAAGTTTCTCTTTTTTCCAAGTTCATTATTTACTACATTTTCTGTCTCGCAGATATTACCGTTGTTTCTCCATATGTTGCCATGTTATCTTCTGCATTGCGATTTTACAAGCCCCTTTTTACGAGCTTTTTATTATAACTTCTTTCATTGCACGCACTTTATTGCTTTCGTAATGCTCAACTTTTCTTTTGACGGCCAAACTTGGGAATATATCAGATTTGAATAAGATTTTCTTCTTATTCCGTATTTACAATGGCGTTCTGTCTTTCTTATGGTGAAAGTTTCTTTCATCTTTCTTTTCACTGTGTAATTCATTCGACTGTTTTAATCTCCGAAGTTTATTATGTTTCTTTGTTTTTTCTTATTTTAATGTTGCTTTCATATCTTGAAACATCTCGGTCACACTTTGCTACTCTGGCTTAACATTGGCTACACGAATTTATGCAAATGCTGATGCATACATTTTCCTTTATCAGAAGGACGTTGATTAAAGAACATATGTATAGTTACATAAAAGTATATATATATATATATATATATATATATATATATATATTATATATATATATATATATGTGTGTGTGTGTGTGTGTGTGTGTGTGTGTGTATCTTACAGTTCACTTGCAAGATGAAGAAATTTGATGTGCCAGTGGAATCTCCCATATGTCGTTTTGACAGCGTCTCTTGGCAAATAATAGTTCACATACATTTTTCCGTTAAAATTTCTCCTCCTCCCCCTCCTCCTCCCCCTCCGAAAAAGGGGGTTACGCTCATGAATTTCATAGGTGGTTAATTCGTGAAATATACGTGCTCCGGCAAATTGAAATGTCGACCCGATAACTAGCTAATCAATCATACGAATAATACTCTTATATTATTGTAGACATTAGCTTCTATCTTTAGTCCTGGCCTTCCCCACCCACTATCCAGATCAGTCTTCCCCCCCCCCCCACCCCCCCCATCCTTCCTCTGTCCTCATCCTTCCCCTACCATAAACTTTTTTTTTCTTTTTTCGCTGTTGCTACGGGCTGCTGAAGAGCAAGAGCCCGTGCCAACAAAAGGTTTGCTGAATCTAAGTAGTTGGCTGTTTGTTGTTTGAGTGGGCACAGGTTTTGTCCAAGGATTTAACTGATTCTTTATTTGTAATCCTTTGTTATATGTAAATGCACAAACATACGCATATATATGTATGTATGTATACTACGTACATAATTGTTTGTATGCATATAGATATATGTATTTAAATGTATATATGTGTAAGTGTGTATTTGTATGTATGTATGCATGTATGTATAAAACCTGTAGTACACACCAACGCTGTTTCCACTTACACAGAAAATACCTGAAAACAAAGACTGTGAACATGCCATTACGAAACTTATGAAAAGTTAAGCACAATAGTGTATATGATATATATATATATATATATATATATATATATATATATATATATATATATACTATGAATGTCTTTTTATTGTAATTCAACAGTATAATATGAACATAAAAGGCCCCATAAAACATTATTTTAACGTTGTAACCATATATTTCGAGCACTTCCTTTTGTGCTCCTGAGCACAGAAATAAGTGCTCAAAATGTATGGTTG
The DNA here is from genome assembly GCF_015104395.2 of Macrobrachium nipponense. Lineage (NCBI taxonomy): Eukaryota > Metazoa > Arthropoda > Malacostraca > Decapoda > Palaemonidae > Macrobrachium > Macrobrachium nipponense. Next base: position 32,229,661 of record NC_061092.1, on the reverse strand, counting down.
CAACGTTAAAATAGCGTTTTATGGGCCTTTTATCTTCGTATATATATATATATATATATATATATATATATATATATTTATATATATATATATACATATACACACACACACACACACAAGACGTACCCTCAACCCTCGATCAAAGTACGAACTCAAAGTCGAGATCGCCGCCGACTAGGGAGGAACAAGGTGCCCTTCCGTGGGTGAAAAGCGGGCGGGCGCGATCCGATCTGGGTCCTTCTTATTCCCAGATTACGCCCATTTCCCCGGAACTGCATTCAAGAGCGCCGCGGTAGAGTGAAGGAGTGGCAGAAATGTCTGCAGCTTGACCGACTTGCAGAATTGGTCAGAAACCTGAAGTGGAAGGTGGGGTGAGGGGGGAGGGATGGCGGTTGAGGTGGTGGTAGGGGAGGGGTTAGAAATTGGTCAGAAACCTGGAGTGATGGTGTGGGGGAGGGGGCTGGAGGGGAGGTGAGGGTGCGTATGGGGAAGGGTCTTTGGATAGTTGAGTCTTTGAGTGGGTCGTTTCGATGATTGTGGTAGGGGTTATTGGCTGAGAGAGAGACAGAGACAGAGAGAGAAAGAGTAGAGAGAGAGAGAGAGAGAGAGAGAGAGAGGTAAAGTGGAGAGGGCCTCTTTGGGCGAAATAGGACTTAAATGAAAGAGACCCGTAAAGAATGTATAGATCGGCGTGATTGTATTGGCTAGAGGAGAGAGGGGGGTGGAGGGGGGGGAGAGTAGGGGGGGGGATGGCAGCGTCTCCGGTGCCTTACTATATAAGTCTCCCTGACACTGAGACATGTTTATAAAGTTCCTGAGAACTGGAGATGTCGAGTGGCTGTTGTGTCGAGCAAGTGAAGGACCAGGATTTCATCTCTGAGCAAAGAACTCAAGAAAATATGACGTTTCGGAATTAAAGGATTACTTTATCCTAAGTTAGATGTTGTCGTATTCAGTATATGTATGATGTATGTGTGTATATATATATATATATATATATATATATATATATATATATATTATATATATGTATATATATATATATATATATATATATATATATATATATATATATATATTTCCCAAATCTGTTCCTTTACCTTTTAGAGAAATGGGAGGGTTATGGGAGAGTTCCCCCAATAGGACGATAGTCGTTGATTCCTTGACTCTTGATGTGGGTCGAGAATGACATCGGAGGGAGAAGATTTTAGCGTAGGCTATTTAGATAGAATATCTTATTATATTGGTGGTCTTTCTTGTTCTGGTAGGTTTTGTTTTCATTAAGAATGCTGTATTGCAAGGGAACGTTATAACAGATTTTGTGTTTATATGTTTGCAGCCTCCCTCGCTGCAACCACTTTTATTCCGTTTACTGTACCTCCTTTCATATGCCCTTTATTCCATTTCACTTTCCATAGTTTCTTAATAGTTGTCTCACGGTGCAACTGCGAGGTTTTCCTCCTGTGACACCTGTCAAGCCTTCGTACTCTCAATTTTCCTTTCAGCGCTGAATGACCTCATAAATCCCAGCGCTTGGCCTTTGGCCAAAATCTTATATTCCAATCATATACCTCTGAGAAATTGTGTCCGTGTGTTCGTTTGTTTCTGCGTAACGCTCTCCAGGTGTTGATATATAAGAGCACAGAACAAGGCTGAAAAAAAATTGAGAAATATGACAGCTGCATTGTAAGATAGTATTACATCAGTCATTGCCTAGTTAAAATGTTCACTTTATATCTTCCTCTTTATCTTTTGTGCGTACTCTCTTGTATGATAATCGTCAATTGTTACTGCATAGAATTTCATCTATTTCATTAATTAATCGCTTCTGACGTCATCTGTTTTACAGTTGTTTGTTACGAGAGGAAGAAGAAAGAAATTGACGTGGCAGGACGTGACATCAGACATTCCGTGTTGGTTACGAAAGCTTTTGTTCTTTTTTGTAAGGAGGCTTAAAGTATAGTGATGCTGTCAACATCCTTTTCCACGAATTGAATATTTGACTCTTTTTCACATTTTCCTCTGGGCAAATACCATTGCATATTATTTAGCTTCTTATTAAGCTGAAATTATAATTCACGTTTCCCCCTTTTACATCATATGTCGCCTTCCCTCTTGGATTCATAATTTTACATATCTTGCTAAGCCTATATACCCTTCTTCACTGTGATTGCTACCCACCACACTCGATTGGCTACCATATCAATAATTTGTCTTTTAGCTTAGCAGAGCGCAGTGGATTTTCTATTTCGATATGAATATTGTGAAACCTCTGAGGAGAAACGGGATTATTAAATTGTTCCCCCATGATCAGGTCTCGTCTGTAGTGAATACAGAAAAATAACACATTTTGTACATCCTACAATATATATTTATTTTCCATTAATGATCAAGTTTAATTCCATAGTGGCAAATGATGACGGCTATCTGGTGTAACTATTCTGAAATTAAAAGACGAATTATTTTTCTGTTCATTCTTTTTTGTATCTGGTTAATTCTTAATTGTTCCGGGATGACCGACCAGAGACAGAGTTTATTCAGTCATATCACTATTTATTTTTAATTTCTGCCTCTTATTTCTGTCATCGACAACTGTACAATGATCAAGTTATCTACGATATTATGATGTGGTTTTTTGATTGAAATGATGAGAGAAAATACGTAAACCATTTTTGTGTGTGTGTTTGTTTAGTGAATTTTTAAGCCTCCCAATTATTGTGTTTATTGGTGGTGACGCATTTTCTCTGCTTTTATTTTTAGAAATTATGTTTAATTACTGTTATGGATTGTAGCTGTAATTTTCAAGATTTAAGTTGTTTTGGTGTGTGCTTTTTTTTTTTTTATTTTTTTTTTTTTTTTAGTTTATGTACATCCATCTCATTGGATGTTATTGTCTATTTTCATATTATGCAACAGAGTGTTATTTCTACAACTGATTTTAATTTCCCTTTAGAATAGATTTCATTACTATAATGGGAAGGATGTGACATTTCAACATTTAAACTGTGTGTGTGAATGGTTTTTCGGTCTACGAATTTTATTAACAATTTTTTTAATTATATTTAATCAATTATCCATCACAAGAGAAAATCATTGCCCATTTTCGTGTTATGCAATAGTCTTTGAATTTCACGTCGGGAATGTGGGGAGAGAAGAACGCATTATATATATATATATATAATATATATATATATATATATTATATATATAATAATATATATAATAAAGTATATATATAATATATATATATATGTATATATATGCATATGTATACATAGTATATATACATACACACACACACACACACACACACACAAATATATAACACACACACACACACACACATATATATATATATAATATATATATATATAATATATATATATATATATATATATATTCCGCTTTCCAGCCTCCGCGTTACGCGAAACTACTTGTCCGTCATTTTCATTTATGAATTTTGCATATCATCAGGTTTCCTTTTCCCCGTGACCTACATCGAGAAGTTTGGAGTGGGGACGGGGACGGGACGGAGGGAGAAGAGGATGGGCGAAAAATACATTTAGCAACGCTGTCGAAGTTCTGCTTCCGGTCCTGCCGTGAAATTGCACTGTGCAACTGGGAAAAGTTGTAATGTCTCGTTCGTTAGTTGAATGCGATGCTGGCTGCTATTGACTAGGAAGTTATCTTTAACCTAATGTGACGTTTTGCGTAGCTGTTTTGGAGGGCAGAAAGGTCATTGGCTGTTGAATGTAAATTTACTTTTTGGCTGTTGAAGGTAAATTTATCCTTTTTTGGCTGTTTGGGGGTTAAATTTACTCCTTTTAGTTGTTGTTGTGGATAAATTTACCCTTTTTTGCTAATGAAGGAAAATTTCCCCTTTTGGTTGTTGAGAATAAATGTACGCTTTTGGCTGTTTCAGGGTAAATTTATTCTTTAGCTGTTTGGTATTTAAAATGCTTGAATATCCCCCTGTTACCAAATAAGGAGAGAGAGAGAGAGAGAGAGAGAGAGAGAGAGAGAGAGAGAGAGAGAGAGAGAGAGAGAGAGATTTTATGAATATTCGATTATAATGCATTCTTATAATATTGTGCTATTCTTCTTTTCACCCAGTGCAAATCAGCTCAAGTTTTTTTTTATTCTCGTAAAGAGAGAGAGAGAGAGAGAGAGAGAGAGAGAGAGAGAGAGAGAGAGAGAGAGAGAGAGAGCTGTGTTTGCAATGTATCAAAAACTAAATCAATTTGAAAACAGTAGTATTGATATACAAGCTTGAAGGACAATTGCCAACATCAAAGTTTAAATGAATATCAACAGCAAAGTGGCTTGAATGACGGATAAGTAAAATTTTGTATTTAAATAAGTTTCAAGTCAGCTGGAACAGCAAATACGTTTGAATTTAGTGGTGATGTCATCAGAAGCATATAGGTCGTTTCTTATGTCAAAAAAACGCGAGGAAAGAATGAGTTGTAAGCTATTTAAAAGAACAGCATAAATATAGAGTATACTTTATTTTATATATATATATATATATATATATATATATATATATATATATGTGTGTGTGTGTGTGTGTGTGTAGTGTGTGTGTGTATATATATATATATATATATATATATATATATATATACACTTAGATAAATCTTAATGTATACTACAGTGAAAACGAATGAGAAACCACAGAGAAAGAAAGGAAATACGTTTCGTAATTTGTTCCAGCAGTTCCTCCACAACTCACACATTTTATTTAATATATAATTCCAACACAACACCATATATATATTATATATATATTATATATATATAATATATATATATGTATATGTGTGTGAGCTGTCGCGCGCGAGCGCGCGTTTTGTATGAATCTATGTATATGTGTAGGTGTAAATTTCTGGGCGAATGGTTGAATGATTGGCTGCCTTGTCCTGTGGGTGAACAAGGAAAGGACGAGTCATGTCCGTTTTCGAGAAGAACCATCTCCTGAAGGATTGATACGTCCACCGAGTGGTCTTTCTGACTGACAGTGACGCCAGATGAATTGGGAAAGAGATTTCGTATGCATGAAATGAATACCTGTGAAGGTTGAGGGAATACACATTAAATTGTCATTTTCATTCAGTTTTATTTACTTCGACATTGCAACAGGCTGATTATTAGTGTGTGAGCTGCAATTCTTTATTTAATACAATATTTTATATACTCCTTAACATAGCAGAAGGAAAGAAATATTTGTCAAGTGTTTTCTTTCTGTATGTCTTATCTATTATTATTATTATTATTATTATTATTATTATTATTATTATTATTATTAGATTAGATAAAGATGTTAATCTCGGAACTGTGTTCCTTACCGGTTTAAAACTGCGTTATACCGATATTGATGTAAGGAAATGGAAGAAAACTAAAATGTTGATGAAGGGTAATGTCTTCACCGTGAAAAATACGAGTGGGGAGAGAGAGAGAGAGAGAGAGAGAGAGAGAGAGAAGGAGAGAGAGAGAGAGAGAGAGAGAGGACTAGTGAACTTTAATCTAAAATATGCCTCCCATTGCTTAAGAGGATTTTACTGCTAGAGCCATTAACTTAAAGGGGTTTAATGGGGTGAGTTTTCCATGGAATACTGAGAGAGAAGAGGAGATGAGACCTAGAGACGGGTGTTAGGTAGTAGTGGAAGGAGTAGAGATAATGAAGAGTAATGGTGAATGGGATCATATACTTGTGGACGATGCATATCTTGCCTTTATTGTAGGTAAATAAACTCTCATCAAGAGAGAGAGAGAGAGAGAGAGAGAAATTCTGTTGACTGCCCTCTGCCTGTCAGGGTTTATTTACTGATACCCACTCTATCTTCAGAGGTTATCATATATGGAACTATTTTCTTTGTTTATTTGTGTCTTATACAGAAGCGAATTCTCTGAACTAAGTATTTTTTTTTCCATAAGTTTTGACAACTTTGCAGAAATCTGGAGCATAATATACGGACCTCGTATGTCTGATGGAAAACAGTTAATATGAAAACGATGTGTCTAGTCTTTATTGACATTTTATTACTTGAATTATATGCTGTCAGTATTATTATTATTATTATTATTATTATTATTATTATTATTATTATTATTATTATTATTCTTCAGAAGATGAACCCTATTCATATGGAAAAACCAAAGGGGCCATAGACTTGAAATTCAAACTTCTTAAGGATATGGTGTTCAGTAAAAAGAAGTGAGAGGAGGTAAAGGGAAATACAGAAATAAGAGATCTCCCTTAATAAAAAATAAAATGAAAAATAAGCCATCAAATTAATGAATAGATATAAATGTAAGTAAATTATTAAAAGGCCAAGAGAATGTTCTATGTTTACGTCACTGCAGCGATTGAGTCTTGAAGTATAGCTATTTTTTCATAAAAGTTGTTCCGTGTAATTTTGTGCGTTCATATTTGCTTGCGCTCATTTTATTTTCCTCGTAGATTGGCCTCCATGCATTGGCCGAGCCTATTTTGCCGTGTGCCTCTTTTTATGTTACTGTAGAGTCTACTTCAGTCCGCCGTCCACATGTATTGGGGCGCTACATCATATCTCCCCCTTCCAGGATTTTCATTCGCGATTACACTCCACCGTTTGTTCTTTCAGTACTGGAACGGAATTCCCAACCTCCCCCTCCCCCTCCTCCCCAATTCCTCCTCTCCCCTACAACGGTAGATGAAGTTTTCACTCGTCTAAAAATAACAGGAGCACATGCGTTTATCTCGCGTGCATCATAGGGTTTACCAATATGCTTTTGCTTGCTTGTTGTTGGAGGCCGGCATTTCTGTGGTGGTGGTGGTAGTCCCCTTTTTAGATAACATTTTAATTTCCAGCTCGGAATCTCTCCATATATCAAATGCACCCGGGACTGTTTGTGGTATTTTGAGATCTAGTTTTTATGATTATTATTTTTTTTTTCTACATTTATTTTCATGCAGACCTTAATGGCGGTGGCATCCTTTTAACTCCGGAGTTCCATTTGTACTCGGCTTCGTTTGGTAATGTCCTTCGGCGAAGCGACGCTCAGGTAACGAGCCCCTGCCCATTTTGGTCTCGGGATGATCGTTCCCGTGGTCCCCCGGGATCGTGCAAAAGCGAAACGAGAGGATCGTTTCGCTAGCAATAAATAGAATAGTTTACTAATCTTTGCAAAGGTTTCGCTTTGCGTTAAATTAAATGAAAGGATGCGCGTTTTTATGACTGCGGCATTGGCTTCTTTTTGCAATAGAGTGGTTCTGAAATTGAGGTTGTTTTTTGCAAAATGGCGTTTACTCATATGAACATATTTAATATTAACTTGTATTACAATTTACTGACATATAACATCAAGATGTTTTTACTTGAAGAATATTTTTTTCAGTCATTCTTTCAGTCTGTGAAGATTATGGATAAATTTCATATAAAATTAATTTTTCAGGTAAATTACTTCAATTCTGTCTGGTCTAGAATGTGATTTTTGGTAGACGGATAAGCGTGAAAATTCCAATCTGAGGTTAGTGCCTGGTAGTTAGGCAACTGGGTTGGTTTCATTAAGGGCTAAGAATAGGATGTCTGCATATCTATCTATTTGTCTAACTATCTACACATATGTAGAGTATGTACACATATATAGTATATAAGCGAATACCACGGGAAATTGATAGTCAGGAATCCAAGCGCTTTCGTCTTATTCAGACATCGTCTGAATAAAGACGAAAGCGCTTGGATTCCTGACTATCAATTTCCGTGGTATTCGCTTATTTATGAAGTCACGTGCATCTACTGTAATTTTTTAAGCATATATAGTATATAATATAATATATACATGTATAATATAAACATTATATATACATTTTTGTGCATATATAAACGAATACTTTTATGAATGTATGCTTCTTTTATAATTTATACTTATGTGTCCTGGTATATTGAGAGATATATATATATTAATATATAATAAATCTCTATATAATAATATATACCCACATATACACGTACATACATGCATACACACATACATACATATTATATATATACATACATACATAAGATGATATCCCTTCGCCGACCCTTTCCATTACCAATCCTCTTAGGCGACTCCTTCCCGTGGGATCTCTCTCTCTCTCTCTCTCTCTCTCTCTCTCTCTCTCTCTCTCTGTGGACGCCATTGAGCAGTGATTGAGAAGGTAAGGAAGAGGGGGGCTGGGTTGTTCAAGGTGGCGGCCAGCCGGCCGGCCTCGAGAAAGAGAGAGAGAGAGAGAGAGAGAGAGAGGAGAGAGAGAGAGGCGCCCTCCTGAATGAGGCGGCGTTCCTTTGAATTACGACTGCTGAGATATCCAGATTCGGGATGGCCTCGTGGAAAATGGATCACCCCCGAAGGGTTGACTGCGTGATCCTCATTGAAAATGTAAAAGCTGAGGACCTGGAGAATAGATTCTGATGGCGGAAGGGAAGGACCATCACCTGACCGGCAGGAATCCTCGGGTGTTTATGACCTGCGTTCACCGGGGCCGTCGTATTTCTCTGCGAAGTGTCTGTGACTTTCGCCAGGCTGTTGCTGGAGAAAGAGCTCTTATGAAACCGGTTTTTGGTCATTTTAAGTATTTCTGACATGTGACTAATACTGACAGGGCGTTAGGCTTTCCATGCTTCATTTTTTGTCTATTCTATCTTACTGAAAGTTAAGTATATCTTAGTTCAACCAGACCACTGAGCTGATTAACAGCTCTCCTAGGGCTGGCCCGAAGGATTAGATACTTTTACGTGGCTAGGAACCCACTGGTTACCTAGCAACGGGACCTACAGCTTACTGTGGGTTCCGAACCATATCATATCGAGAAATTCATTTCTAATCACCAGAAACAAATTCCTCTGATTTCACGTTGGCAGAGCGGGGAATCGCACTCGAGACTACCGAATCGGTTGTTGCTGGAGAATGGGTTCTTATGAGTCTTATCATAATAAATATTTTAACATGCGCCTGGTGCTTGTAAGGCGTTAGGCTTTTCATACTACATTTTCTGTGTATATCTTAATCGGCTGTTGCTGGAGAATGCTGTTTTACGGTATAAAACATTTTTAACATGTGACATAATTACGAGTTGTTAAGCTTTCCTTACTCCATTTCTTGCATGATTATGTACTTCATATTGGCTTTTTCTTGTAGATCATATTTTATGGAATAAAGATTTTTGTTTTACAGAATATTTTTGACACGTGACTGATACTCCCAAGGCGTTAGGCTTCCGATAATTCATTTGTGTATCCTTATGTGCCTGAGATTAGTTTTTTTTTTTTTCCAAATCGGACTCCGTGTTCACAGACTTAACTCTATATTCTATAATCTCATCCTAGACTCAACCTGTTTCTATTGTTGCAGGGTTTTCCCCTGTTAATTCTGATGTAGAATTCTGTTGATTTTTATATTTAGAGCATTTATTTGCACATCTAGAATGTAGAGCATTTGTAAGATCGAAACCACGCTAGTATCTCCAATCCCAAGGTTCCTGTGTATATTGATATACTTGGATAATGCCTTAATTATATTGATTAAATTTAGTTCAAATACTGTTACAGAGAAAGTGATCTTGACAAAATCCTGGCTCTTTTTTTTAGAAATATTTAGATCCAATCAATAGAAGTTACGTTTCTCTGCCAAAATCTAATTTAGGTGGTTGTTGCCTCATTTTCTTAAGGTTCCAAAGGGGATTCAGTGCCGTTCCGAGGCGATCTTCTTCCTTTTGGTACTGTGTTTTTATATCATAATTTATTGGTATATAATAAGTGATTGACCTAAATGAAGAGGTAATGTCATATACTCATATACGAGTACTGTCCTTTACTACGGTTTTCATAGTAGCTGATTGATTTTATGCCCGTAGGCCTAGCGAAGGGTCAAGGTATCAGAGTGAATTTTGCATGTTGTGTGTATCATTATAATGAGTTTTGCCGACCAGACACTCTCTCTCTCTCTCTCTCTCTCTCTCTCATTCTCTCTCTCTCTCTCTCCTCTCTCTCTGTGTGTGTGTGTGTGTGTGTGGTGTGCGGTCATTAGCAAGAAAGGTTACCCATTTGCAACTGGTTTCAACGCGAACCTGCTGGACCGCAGATTATGTGATTAGGGAGTGTGTACCATTTAGCATCCTACATATGTTTTATAAATTTGTTTTTTTTTTCTCAATTTTTTTTATTTTTCCTATTTTTACTGTTGTTCATGAATTTGTGCATAGATCCAGTAAAACGATGTTCATGACTTGCGGGATGTGTAAATTTGAATACTATAGCCAAGTGAGTCATGATTTTCTTTTGAAACATAACATTTAACGATAATTGTTAAAATGTGTTTCTGTGTACTAAATTATATGTATATATATACATATGTATAAAGTGTGTATATATAGTATATATATATATATATATATATATATATATATAATATACACACGAGTCATATAAAATATATAATATATATATATATATATATATATATACGTATATAATATTATATATCTATTATATACGTATATATATATATATGTATATATATATATATATATATATATATATACACAACACAAATGTGTGCGTTTGTGTTTGTATCGAGACCAGTTTTAGGTTTACAGAATCATAGCCATACAAACTTTCCTTTCTATCACCACACTCTAGTTATGTGTTACCTGTATTCTTTGATAAATGCATTTTTGGTTGTAGTTCCGTACGTATGCATCTGTTCTTATTGAAGTGTGTGTGTGTGTGTGTGTGTGTATGCATTGCTGAGACGGAATACTAGTGATTTTATATGCTTGGTTAAAAAATACCACATCCTCCGTTCCAGCTGCTGAACTTGAAATGAAACACTGCGGCTGTCAGCTCGAAAAATGCAAAGTACATTTAGTGTTGTCACGTACTGTGACTGTAATAGGTGCAAATTAATTGATTCATTAAGCCTTTTTGAATTGCAAATTTGATATTTACATTGCGGCAACAAACACTCGCCTCCGCTTTGAGCGTTCCCCGTTACTATTGCATTTCAAAACACTCTTCATCGTTAAATTCGTCCCTCATTTTCACTCTTCATTGTTAAATTCGTCCCTCATTTTCACTCTTCATCGTTAAATTCGTCCCTCATTTTCATGGGCATTGTTAAATACCCTTCGCCTGGTGAGAGGTATCGTTTGCAAACGCACATGTATACACACTCATTATATATATATATATATATATTATTATATAATATATATGTGTGTGTGTGTGTGTGTGTGTGTGTGTGCGTGTGCGTGTACGTGTGCGTGTGTGTGTGTGTGTTTATTGTATATTATTTATAATGTATATATATATTCAATATACATGTATAATGCCTTATATATGTGTGTGTGTGTGTGTGTGTTTGTATTGTATGAATGTTTGTATGTATATATGTAGGTGTAAATTTCTGGGTTGGTTGTCTCGTCCTGTGGGTGAAGAAGGGAAGGACGACTCACGTCCATTTTCAAGAACCAACGTTGTTGAATTCTTACGTAATCCTAGTAAAATTCATGGGTAGGATATATACTATTTCTTAATCTTATTTATTATCTGAACGTACGTTACAGGTTTAAGTCACTGCCCATCTAAATTGTATAAATAAAGGACTGTTATACTGTAGATCCAAGCCAGCAACATGCACAGGCTCTTGCTTACATAGGAGCCCGTAATCCAAATGGAGGTTGCAGGGCTTAAATTAGTATATATCACTGCGTCCGGCCCTTTACCGAAATGGTGAAGGAGGACCGGTATGAACCTCCGCATTCTGACCAATCAACCATGACGATACTAATTAATGGTTATTAGCTTAACTTCACCAGGCATTGTGTCAGCTCAGGCTTTTGCATTCTGGTATTCTATGGTGGGTAGTGCCGTCAGTGCTCTTCACGCGGTGCACTGTAGGCATTACTTAAGGTTCTTTGCAGCGTTCCTTCGGCCCCTAGCTACAACCCTTTCATTCCTTTTACTGTACCTGCATTCATATCCTTTCTTCCATCATACTTTCCACCCTCTTCTAACAATTGTTTCACAGTGCAACTCTGAAGTTTTCCTCCTTTTACACCTTTTAAACCTCTCGCTCTCAAATTCCCTGCCATGCTGAATGACCTCATAGGCCCCAGCACTTGGCCTTCTGCCTATATTGTATGTTCAATTTATCTTGCTTTCAGGTAAGTGCCTTAAGGTGTTTGAAGGGTTAGGATGCCAGTCAGCGGAAGCAATAAAGGAATTGTTGGCGTTTTAAATTATCCAGGCCTCGTACCACCAAAGGCTCTTGCTCCTATAGCAGCTTATCGGACAGAAGGCGCGGGATTACTTTCAGAAACTCATGTGAGTTGTACTGCAGCAAGAGTTGTCAAGAGGCGATGCATTTCTTCCCTATGATTGGTCGGTTCTTCATTTCGCTGAATCTTTCTTGAATGTGTGACTGGAAAGAGGTCATCCAACTGTCCATGGCCAAGTTTGGGCTTCTGTTTGGTAGGAGGGAGGATTTTTCTTTCTATAATCATCCATGACGGATTGATACTCAGTGCGGCGTTGTCCCGAAAGGTTCTTGATGAAGAAGGCAAGTACTTTGTCTCAATGAAGGAAGGGAAACAAATTCTTTGTATTCATCGTAGGTCCACGTTGCTCAAAACAGCAGGGTCAGTAGCGGTGGGCTGGACAACCTTGATGTGCTTAAACCTCCCAACTCCTCCTCCTCCTCCTCCTTCCTCCTCCTCCTCCTCCTCCTCCTGTATGAGCTAGATAGTGCTCGGTTAATCTAAGAACCATTACACCCTCATTTGTATGCTTAAAAAATCACAGGAGATGCACGTGACTTCATAAATAAGCGAATCCCACAGGAAAATGATAACCAGAAATCCAAGCGCTTTCGTCTTTACTAAGACATTGTCAAGGAGCTAATGACAATGTCTTAGTAAAGACGAAAGCGTTTGGATTTCTTACTATCATTTTCCTGTGGGAATTGCTTATTCCTCATTTGTATGTTGAAGTTAGGTAGAAGTTACTTGAAACCGAAACGTTAATTGAAATAAGTAAATTATCGCTAAGAAATAGTATGCATTCCCCCCATAAATGTTTATAGGTATCATAAGTGATTTACCTCAAGTAGATAAATTCTTTTCAAAAATAATACTGAAAATACAAATAAAACCTGACTGCGGTTGATGTGGCCAGTTCGATCAATAATGATATACGCCATCAGTATCTTAGGAAAAGTATGAATTTCATGTTAGTTTACTGACAGTGAACCTTCCGTCAATCTCTCTCTCTCTCTCTCTCTCTCTCTCTCTCTCTCTCTCTCTCTCATCGCCGATAAAAAAGCGTAACAACTATCTAGGCTCTAGAAGACCCTCCACAGACAAAGGATTCTTACAAAAACTGTTTAATCTTGTCTGTATCGGTTCCAAAATAACATATGGAAACGACATTCATTAGGATCAGTTCAGCATTCGTAAGAGCTCTCGTTCCTATGGAGCCAGAATAAAGGAACCCATACATCAGGCTCTTCAATCAGACCACAGAATTAGGCTTTCAGGGATGGCCTATTTGCTAACCCCCTCCACCGACGCTGTGTGAGCCCCCTCCCCCCTCTACAGTCAGCCCCCTCCCCCCTCTACACGACGACTGAGGCCACCGGTTTAATAAGCCTCGGAGATCAAAGGTTTGCTTCGGACTTCATGCATTGGTCTCTCTCTCTCTCTCTCTCTCTCTCTCTCTCTCTCTCTCTCTCTCTCTCCACAAAGCGCACCAGTTTATGGTATCATTTTCATGGCAATGATTATTAATGTAAAGGGTTGTTAACTATTGGTATTAAAAGGGTTGTTAACTCTTGGTTTTAAAAGTTGGTAACTCTTGGTATTAAAGGTTTATTAATTAAGGGTTTTTAACTCTTGGTATTAAAGGTTTATTTATAAAGAGTTCTTAACGCTTCGTATTAAAGGGTTATTAACTCTTCGTATTAAAATTGGTAACTCATGTTCTTCAGGGGTTGTTAATGCTTATTATAAAAGAATTGTTAATGGGTTGTTAACTCCTGAGATCACAGTCAGCTTTGAACACAATATCATTTTAGTTTTGTGATTGTCGAGCAAAGGAAGTTATTCCTTGATGAATTATGCTGAATATTGGATCGAGATTATCCAGTAAGCTCAACTTGAGTCGTAGTACCAACTGAGGAAAGTATGCGAACCATAATCCTACTTTGGGAGAGACTTTTAAAAACAGATTTTGAGACCAGGGAAGAAAATGGATGGTACTGGTCTATTACTGTACTAAATATACAACCAAGGTGTATGCTCAACCCTTGGATAAAACATGTATCTGTCAGTCAATTTTCCATCAAGTACTTAATGTCATATTTATGAATTTTTTTATGTCATATTTATGATTTTTTTTAAAGTCCTTGACTGAAGCTCCAAATTCTCTCTCTCTCTCTCTCTCTCTCTCTCTCTCTCTCTCTCTCTCTCTCTCATTTTTTTGTAAATTTTGCGTATTTACTATAGAATAACAACCCTAATACCTTGCAATGACGCAAACACGGATGGTTGAAAATGTATAGCATTTTTTTTCTTGATGGCCAGTTCACCTTTTCCCCTCCTCTCTCTCTCTCCACCCATTTTGTAGTTTTTTTTTTTATTCACTACAAGATATCATTCCCAATACTTTGTTATGACGCAAGGACGGATGACTGAATAGTATACCATCTCTTTCATGATGACCAATTCATCATCTCTCTCTCTCTCTCTCTCTCTCTCTCTCTCTCTCCCTGATTTGGTCCTATCTCTCTCCTGTCCCTCCCAATTTTATTTTTTTCTTTCCATCTCGCAATAGCACGAAGGTTCTTTAGAAAATCCTCCTCTGTACCTCAGACGCCATTAGCTTTCTAACGACCCGGGGAACAAGGTATTAAGGTAAATCTTTTGAGCTGTGTTATGCTTGCAGTCCTCCCAGGGGGCGTCTTTTCTTACTCCCCCCACCCACCCAACCTCCTTCACTCTCCACAATGCTTGTCGACCCCCCCCCCCATCCATCCTTTGCGGCTCCTAGGGGTCCAGTTCTCCCCTCCCCCCTTCACATGACCACGTGTGCGCTGCGACTTCTTACTTTATGACCCTGATTATAATTATATTAATATAATTCATTTTATGGTGTTCAGTACTTTACCTCGGTGGTATATACTGATGTCTTATGACCTGGATTATAATTATATTAATATAATTAATTTTATGGTGTTCAGTGCGATCTTTATGACTATACGGGAGTGAATGTTGGTAGACAATGAAATTATGTCTAAAGGATTTTCTCGTTTTGAAAATGAACATTTAAGTAATGATAACAATTGAGCATCTCTTGTGTGAAAGTCGAAAGTATAATCACCAGCGGCCATCACAAGTTTTAGAAAATAAATCGATAAGTGAAATTCTGTCAGAAACTTCCACATTTCAGTTAATCCAGTGATCAGCTTTTTGAAAAGAATCTGACTTAATTGACAAGATAATATAATAATATAATAGTAATAACAAAAACATTAAGAGTAAAAACATATCCTTAGGGCCAGCTCTGTGAGAGCTGATAATTTCCAGTGGTCTGAAAAAATGGAGATGGTTTGGACAAGTCCTTCGCACAGCCCCTGAGATAGTAAAATAGTACGTGATAGTGTCAGCTGGGGTTCGACACTCTAGCCCTGTGGATGAGACGTGAGGCCAAAGATCGGTGGGTATTGATGGAAGTGAAAGCATAGGCAAGACATGAGTGGCCGAGTTTTACAGCTGCCCCTGTGTGGGTAATGATAATGAGGGTCATGATTAATTAATTAAATTTAGTTTCTGTTCCATTTGTGATATGCCAGTTTAATGTTATACTCATGGAAATGACTAAATTAGAATATCTGATATTTTATAATCTTTGTATTATCACTGGAGAGTAACTTGGATCGAAGTAAGGGCGCGCTTTTATTACCATTAAGCAAAAAAAAAAAAAAAAAATTATGAAGTCAGTTTACTACGCACCCTGTGTGCTTTGTTTACAGAAATGACCATTAGGAAAATAAGCTTCTTATGATAGGTAGAGAAAGAGAGGAGGGTGGGAGAGGGCTGGGAAGCGGATGGGGGAGTGGGGAGTGGGATTACTCCGCCAGCAATAATACCAACAAAAATTCAGTATGTGTTGAAAGCATTCCTGGAGAAAAATGAAGAGTGCGCGAGGGGTAGGGAGGAGTGGGGAAAGAGGGTTGATTTGGGGTGAAGGGGGAAGGGGGGGGGATGGAGGAGCCTAGTCGTAGGAAAATGAAATCCTTTCGTAACTGGAATTTTGAGATGAGCTTATGTCTTGAGTAATGACGCCGCTCGAGCGGCGCGAAAGAAGTTGAAGGGGAAAAACAGGAAATAAAAAGATGATCTTTGTGCTACGAGGGGCTTGTTATACTTCGGTGACGACGCGTCCTGTTTGAAACATGCGGCTCGAGGATTTGGGAGGTCTTGCATTTGAACTGTAATTAAGAGGAAAGGCACCGACGCGCCCTGAAGAGGATTTTGACATTGAAACATGCCGGTTTTCTGTGTCTCTTGTTTTTGGTCAAAGTAATTAGAATGAAGGCTTGGGGGATTACGAGTATATATCGTTTAATCAATTTATTTTTTGGGTTTAATTTTGATGTTTGTGTGGATATTCATTCATTTATTTATTTGCTGAGAGGCTTTCTTAGACACGTCCCTGTTTGTCTATAGCAAAGAGTTTGTGAAGCTTGAAGCGAGAAGTGTGTATGAGAGAGAGAGAGAGAGAGAGAGAGAGAGAGAGAGAGAGAGAGAGAGAGAGAAGAGCATCTTTGGAATAAATGGAAGGTAAACTGTTAAAGAGAGAGAGAGAGAATCTTTGGAGTAAATGGTAGGTAAACTTTTAAGAGAGAGAGAGAGAGAGAGAGAGAGAATAGCATCTTTGGCATAAATGGAAGGTAAACTGTTAAAGAGAGAGAGAGGGAGAGAGAGAATCTTTGGAATAAATGGTAGCTAAACTTTTAAAGAGAGAGAGAGAGAGAGAGAGAGAGAGAGAGAGAGAGAGAGAGAGAGAGAATCTTTGGAATAAATGGAAGGTAAACTTCTAGAGAGAGAGAGAGAGAGAGAGAGAGAGAGAGAGAGAGAGAGAGAATCTGTGGGATAAATGGGGGATAACGGAGGTTATGGTGGTGTTGGCGATGGGGAGGGGATGGGGGAGGGGAGGGGGAGGGGGAGAGGTAAAACGCTGGTTAAGGATTCGAATTCCCAAGAAAGTGTCTTGGGAGGTGTTTGCGCCGAGTCTTTATTGTTATGAAGGCCATTGAGTTTTTCATTTGCAATGAGTAAGACGGAAAACGAGTCTTAGCAGAAACTTCTTTTAAAAAATTAAAAGAATAATATATTTTTTTTAATACAATGAAGGGCGAATTTTTGCATTTGAGTTAATGTAATTCACTTGTTTATTTTGAATTTTAAGTCTCTCTCTCTCTCTCTCTCTCTCGGTCTCTCTCTCTCTCTCTCTCTCTCTCTCTCCTGTTGGCATTTGGACTGTAGGTAAACTGCTCTCTCTCTCCTCTCTCTCTCTCTCTCTTCTCTCTCTCTCTCTCTCTCTCTCTCTCTATTGTTGCATTTGTGACTGGTAGGTAAACTTGCATTTCCTCTCTCTCTCTCTCTCTCCTCTCTCTCTCTCCTCTCTCTCCTAGTATTATATATATCTATATATCTATATATATAGTATATATATAATATATAATATAGTTATTTTTAAATATGTGTATATAAATATATTTTATATATATATATATATATATATATATATATATATATATATATACATATATAAAACATTTTTGTGTTTCAAGGCAGGCACGTAAATATGAAATATAAGTAATCATGACACAACCTTCCATGAAGGCTCACGCTTCGACATTTACCTTGTTATGAGACAGTATGCAACAAGATAATATACCACGGCTCCTGATAATAGCTTTGCACTGGAAATGTCACGTTAGTAATCCGAATCAGATTACGGATTTTGACAACCGAATCAAAATTAATCATGTCGGCTGTAATTAGATTTTTGTCGCACACGCACGCGGTGACCTGTCGTCATTCCCGTTTGTTTTTCGTTGTATTGCCGTTATTTTGTTTTGACGTCACTCCCTTTTGGGTGGTAGTGCCGTCAGTGCATCTCATGCGGTGCACTGTAGGCATTACTTGAGGTTCTTTCCACCGTCCTTTCGATCCCTTGATGCATCCCCTTTCATTTCTTTTCCTGCACCTTCGTTCATATTCTCTTTTTTCCATCTTACTTTCCTCCATCTTCTAACAATTGAGGTCTTCCTTTTGTTACTGCTTTCAAACCTTTTTGTTCTCAATTTCCGTTTCAGCGCTGAATGACCTCATAGGTCCCAGCGCTTGGCCTTTGGTCAAAAGTCTACTCTGTTTTATTCTATTCTATTGCCGTCACTGCTGTAATTATCATGGAAAGTTTTCGATAACTGGAAAGTCTCAGTTGGTTTTCGGGTCTCCTTGTGACCCGTTATCACCTCGTCCCTGTCTCTGTCCATTCATGTGGATCTTCAATCATGCCTATCGCAGCCTCTTATATAAGAGATAAAAGACCCCAGTTCCCCTGGAATCTATACTGAATTATAAAACTCCTTCATACTGAACCAACGAACATCAAATAAATTTTATTTTCTGAAAAAAAGAGAGACCTTATTTTGAGCTACAGGTAAGATACGCCGATTATTTTCAGGAGTTGAGCACTTTTTAAAAAAATACTATTATATTTGAACACAACCTTCACTTCCATCATATAAACTGTTAATTACACTCAGAAACCTATTTTCTGTGCCGTATTTCTGTGCCGTACATTATCAACACAATCCACACTGGCTTCGAATGGATTCATTAAGCCTTTTTTAGGTCTATGTAGAGATATTGAGATATAGAAACTTCCCAGAGCAGAGAACAGTTTCATAGCAAACCCTTAATTCATATACATCTTGTACCGTGGCTAAACCCACACTGATCTTAACCCATCAATCATTCTATCGTCTCTCTCGTCAATTAAAAACTGCCATACACCTTCCGCTGTATAGTAAGTAAAGTTATGCCCCTAATTTGTATTTTCCCCTAAGTCACCTTTGCCCTTTACTTCAGAATCTTTCCCTTAACCATATCATCTACTATTTTTTTTTTTTTTATTACGCACGTGACTTTTTCCTTCCGCTCTTCGTCTTTATGTCCATCTTATCCACTATATTATCGCCTAGTTCATGACCTACCGCTACGTTTTGCAATTTCACCTTAGGTAATTTCGTTTTACATTAGAATTGTGATCTTGCAAATTGCATGCTTTTCCCAAGAATAATGAGTAAGTAACCTGTTCAAGTTCAATATCTTATCCTTTCCCCTCTAGAATGATAAGGTTACTATCTCCGCTTAAAATGATTACTATATAATAATACCCTTTGAAGACACGGAAATACTACAAGAAGTAATCGTGGATAGCTGAAAGATTTGTACCTTCATCAGAGATAATTAGGTCATGCAAGATTTATCGTACACAAGGCTAAAATGAATCCTTTGGAATTTCTTGATAAACGTCGGTAAAACCAAATAGCGTGACCCGTTAGCTTCCAAGGAAATAAAAGGGGGCCGCCTTTTACTCTCTCGGAAGAGCGAGTGAGATATATCGTTTAGCTGAATCGACATACTATTGTACCCTTAGGGAACTTTACATATTCATCCTCCCTCGGGAATGTGTGTGTGATTTAAGTTCCTTTACCAAGGGAGGATTAAAGCGTTATTCCATTGTGTTGGCTGGGATACTAAGTCGGTACTATGCGATGTTATATATTATGTATCCCTTTTGCTCCTTGGGAAGAAGATTTAGCGCCCTTCTTTCGTAAGCATTACAGAAAGAAGGAAGCCCATTATTCTATTTTAGTGGGAGCTTGAATTGGATATATATATATATATTATATATATATATATATATGTATATATATATATATATATATATATATAGCTGACTCGTTTCGGGATCGAACCCAGGTATCCCAGTTGAAAGGCAAGGGCGCTACTAGCCGAACATGATCTGGCTCATATCTGTTCCTCTACATGATTGAGCGTTCGATTACTTCCTTCCACACACACACACACACACACACACACACACACACACACACACACACACGCATCACTGCATATATATATATATATATATATACTATATATATATATATATATATATATATGAGGTTGTAGTCCACAAGGGAAAAGAAAATCAGAAATTCCTTGTAGCTTAACAGTTTCGGCCTCCACTGGCCCATATCGAGAGCTGTTTATTAACTAACGCACAAAGTTTGCAGTATATTCTAAGTAAAATAACAAAAAAAATGAAAATAAGCAGTTCGATAAACATTGGTCATTGAAATACAGGAAAGTCAGTAACTGTAACAACCTATTTAAAATGATTTACAACCAGATCGAAGGTTTGAAAACAATAAAATATGTTTTAAAACAATTCCTCTAACAATTGGAATATGTTCTTAGCGAAAGGACAACATTGCTTAGTTTGCACCCCAAGGCAAAGGTAGCCGGTCGACAAAGGCGCCTTACGAACGACCGACGTTAGACAGATTGGTCTATAATTTCCTAGCTCTTAGATCGTCTTATAGAGCTCGCAATTTGAACGAACTTTTTCGGGGCGATAAGCGATCTTACTAGCAACAGAAATTGCTTCCAAAACCAAAAAGACTGACATTGATGTCATAAAAAAAAGTTTGTATGGAATGTGGAAAATTTGCTGGACCATCAAAGAGATGCACATATATTTTTTACGTTCTATTTAGGTAATGGAGTTTGCAGTGGCATATGTTGATGAAATGCTTTGCCATCACGATGTAAACGTATTTGTACTGCCCATTATGAATTTATTTTAGAAATACTCTTTTACAGGGATTTTGACCCTTTTTTATATTTTTGTAGAGTTTTCATTAATAGCACTCCATATTTGATATGTAATGTAAAAACGTATGGACGACGCTCCAAGTTCCCGTAAAATATATGAACTATTTTTGATGAAAATTAACCAGGCCTATAATTTTTTGCATGGGAGAAAAACATATTTGAATATTTTTTAACTTAATTGAGATATGAGTTTCATCACATTAATGTTAAGACCTGTAATTTGTTTTCAAACAATTTATTTGAATTGAAAAGTGTTTATTTATTTCGGTGTAGCAAATGGTAAAACTTTTTGTCCGCGAAATAAATTCTTAATAGTACCTGTAGGATTTATAGAACTAGAATGTTACTTAGAAATCCTTCCAAAATATACATGACTGGGAGATTCTCATTCGTCCATCAAAGAGGCAGTGATGGAAAACGGTTTGTTAATTGGAGTCGTTAAATGATTTATAGTTCCGGCGATTCATGCGTCTTCAATAACCCTGCCACAGAATCTGATGTGTGTTACTCAGTATCTTTCGTGTATGGAAAAATGCATCGTATTCAAACCATTGTTGGGATTTTTTTTTCTGGGGTGCCAAAAAAATTGCCGAGGCTGTACGGTGTCTCTTTTTTTATGATGCCAAAGTCTCTGGGAATGTATGTGTGTGTGTGTGTGTGTGTGTGTGTGGTGGTTGTGTGTGTGTGTACAGCTCATCACCACCCCATGCGAGATTAAGTTGCTTGAACTGGATCCGAGTGAACAGTGTATTTGGTATTTATTTCGTTGTATGATTTCAATCCAGTCGTTCACCCACATATGTAAATACTTACATAAATACACACAGAGACACTCACACGCGTGCGCATGCATACATACACACACGGATATTCTATCTTTGAAACTTTGTATTAGCTCATTTAAGTATTTATATGAAATATTTGTGTGTATATTATGTAATATAGGCAGACATACACACAACCACACACATATATATACACAATGTATACATATAGTATATGTAATGTGTGATCGTGAACATGTGCGTATGTGTGTGTTTATACACGTGTTTATATATGCATGTGATCTACTGGATTAAAATCACGAAAGCAAATAAATACCAAATACATTGTGTCCCTCACATGAGTTGATGCAACTTCTTAATCTCTCGTAAGCGTGATGAGCTGTTTAAGGGCTGTCGGCTATTAATAGGAAGACTGAGTTTCATGTTGTGTCTCCGTGGCAAATGATAATTGGGAGCGGTAAGTGGTTTTTTTTATGGCCATTTATAGACAAACTCGCCACTTAAAAGTCCATTAAAGGGCTATAAACATTCGGAAGGTTTAATTTTTTTTCTGCCAATTTATATCTGTCCCTGTAAATCACTTCGGATATCAGTAGTTTGACGTTTCAGGTATTGACGAATGGGATTTTGTCTTGGATTATTATTATTAATATTAATTATATTAGGAAAACTCACAGTAGCATGAGTTTTGAATGGATATTATTATTATTATTATTATTATTATTATTATTATTGTTGTTGTTGTTGTTGTTGTTGTTGTTGTTATTAAAAGATTCTCATTGTAGTATGAGCCTTGAAATGGAGAAAAAGCTTCACAGTTACGTATAGATGTACTTTTAACATATTTGTGCCCATACGTACTAACTGTAGGTTTGGTTCTCCTTTATTATTATTATATTATATTCAGGAGATGAAACCTATTTAAATGGAACAAACCCACCACAGGGGCCGTTGACTTTTCAAGCTTACGAAGAATACGGTGTTCATTAGAAAGAAGTTAGAGAATTAACGGAAAATACGGAAATTAAGTTTCATATTTTACAATTACTGCGTCATTAAAGTTGGCGCCTTCCCTGCCCCCCTTCTCCGTAAACGATTGACGCCAGCCTGTGACATTGTAAATGCAAATTTCTGAGATTTATGAATACACAAAACTCTGCTGCTTTGTATTCATCCGTCATACATATGCAACGATAAACATCACCTTTGATTTTACAATACAAATCTCTAGGATAATTGTGTTCTTGTGTATGTATGTATGTTATATATATATATATATATATATATTATCGATATATATATGTTATGTATGTATGTAGTATGTATGTATGTATGTATTTATGTATGTATGAATGTATGTATATATATAACTGTGCT
>NC_061092.1:32199001-32204001 GCF_015104395.2 Macrobrachium nipponense | reverse complement strand
GTAATGAAGTAACGCATAATATGTACTGGAAGTTATAATAATCTTGATGATATTAATGAACATTGCAATGGTTTTATGATACAGATTACATTATTTCTGTGTTAAGTATTGATGAAGCGAAACAGAAGATTTAGAGGCAATGCATGTTACAGCTGGTTACTGCTTTCAAGTTGTTTTGATGCAAATAATGTTTTTTTTGCCTCGTTTAATTCGAATTCAATGCGAACCGTAACTGAATATCACTGTATTTAGCAGTTAGTTTTACTTAATAGTTTTGTTTCCGCTCATACAATACAAATTAATGAAGCCAAAACTATGCACTGATACGTATGTATACCCTCTTGACATTTACATAGGTGTGTGTGCACTTTGGAACGGAGGATTGTAGGTGAACGGAGAGAGAGAGAGAGAGAGAGAGAGAGAGAGAGAGAGAGAACCTCGACAAAAGAGATGTTGCAACGCTACACCACTGCTACACCACAAGGGAGGGAGATTTCTTTTCTGTTCTTTTCCCAAACTTTCACATTGATTCTTCCTCACCACTTTTGTTAAGGACTCCTTTCGACAGGGGGATATTAAGGTACCCCCGTGGCTCATATTCACCTCCCCCTCCCCCCCCTCCTCAACAGGGCCCAGTCTCGTGCCCTGTTCCCCTCCCTTCCTCGATCTTCCAGTTCACATATTCCTTGCCTGACACGTACTCCCCCCTCCCTCCCTCTCTCCCTCCCTCCGTTCCAGGGTCTCTCCCTAGGCTACTATTCTTGGACGGGTTCAGGTAGGGGGAGGGGGGAGGGGGGGGAGAAGGCGTTCTGACCTGTGCATTCACTTGGCTCGGCCGATGATTTCTCCAGAGATTGATGTGAAGTTGGAGAGAGAGAGAGAGAGAGAGAGAGAGAGAGAGAGAGAGAGAGAGAGAGAGATTTGTAATAGTCGTTTTGTGTAAATCTTCATTTGAGATTAATAACTTCACCACACAGTTTCCTTTATTTGTTTAGTCTGAAACAGAGAGAGAGAGAGAAAAAAAAAAAGTGCAATAGAAGTTTACTGTAAATCGTTCATTTGGATATTAATAACTTACTCGCGCACAATTTACTTTATTCGTTTAGTCGGAAGCACACACACACAGCACACACACACACACACACACACACACACATATATATATATATATATATCTATATATATATATATTAGTATATATATATCCTATATATATATAGATATATATAGAGAGAGAGAGAGAGAGAGATAGAGAGAGAGAGAGAGAGAGAGGTTTGTATTGTCGTTTCGTGTAAATCGTTATTGGGATTCTTAACCACACACAATAAACTTTCTTCGTTTACTCCGAAACCGAATTGTGTTTTTATTGAGCGTGTAAATATCTTGTGTTTCCTTAGCACAATCATTTATCGTTCCACCGAGTTTTCTCTTTTGATCGACTGACCTAAAGGACTTTATGGTAATGATCTCTCTTTGCGCTTATTTGAAAGAGATTACATTACTCTCGGTTCCATTTTCAGTTCGAAAGAGACTGCTCTTCTTTGGCGTCTGATAACTTAATTCCCCGACGGAAGTGTTATTCCTTTTAGCTGTGAGTGGATCTTCATGAATATGCAACGAAAGTTTTACGGAAATAAATGTGGCACCTTTCTTCACCTGATGGTGAAGTGGAAAGAATTCCTCACAGTTCATTTAATCTTCTCATCGTCTTCCCTTCTTGCACTTAAGCGGAAGCGCAAACATACATACATACATACATACATACATACATACATACATACATACCATACATATATATATATATATATATCATATATATATATCTATATATATATATATAATATATATGAAATATTTTTATTTGTTTATTCATTTAAATATTCATTTAATTGCAACGTTCCGGTCTGATGTCTTTGCGAATAATAATTCTTGAATTTAATTTTAAATTTTGAAAGGTTATGTTTTCATCGAGCACAATAAGAAATCGGTCAGTAACTCGATATTTCTTGGTTTTATGTTTCAGTTGGCAATTGCTGGATGAGCCACTTATCCCTCCTCGAATCAATATGATCTTTACAGTGAAAGATATCACTAAACTTCGAGAGAAATTTCGGTTGCTGTGACAAGTCACATTGAAAATAGATTTTAGTTCGTTCAATTTCATATTGTTTCAACTTTCGACATATTCGTTCAACTTCACAATTTTTTTACATTTATGGAAAACTGCATTAAGGCTAAGGATTCATCCTCCGACATCCTCGAGACCAAAGCAGCATTGAATTTTGTTAAATCTTTCATCAGGATTGGGTGGAGATGTTTGCAAGTTAAGCATTTTGTCATGATGTAAGTGTACTATATGCTAGGGGGTCCATGTTTGACATGTTTAATCAATGTGGGACACTTTGAAACGTCAAACTCTTTTCGTTTTCTTAATTTCAGTTTATGTAAAAAAAAAAAAAAAACAACAACAACCTTCCTTAAAATAGTAATATCCTTTTACTCGATCTGACGCAATTACAACTTTCAGTTCCTGAGTAACGGTTGTAGTGTTGACAGAGTTTTTCCAAAACGAATGAGCTTCAGGTTTGGGTATAGGAAAATTGATTCAGATTGGCGATATTTAAAGATGAATTAGGTTACAGTCGTTGTGTTTGCTTATATATCTTCTTTTTGGAAATTCCTTCAGGCATTACAAAGTTAAAATCATTACTCCATTTTCATTATTGGAAATGCACTCGTGCGCACGCGGAGAGTGAAGGAATCGGATGGAAGCAGACTCCCTCATTTAGAACTACTCCCCCCCCCTCACTCACCCCCTCCCTCTCTGGTCCCTCCCATTCTAAGAATATATTTCCTTACTGAGGACCACTTCCTCCTTCCATTCCCACTCTGGTGTCTCCTATCCTTAGAATTAAATTTGTCTGCTGGAAGCACCAACTCCCTCATTTACAGTTACCTCGGGGTCTGTATTTTTCTGCTGGAACCATAGCTCCCTCATTTATAGTTACTCTGGGACTGTATTTCTCTGCTGGAAGCACCATCTCCCTCATTTACAACTCCTCCTCCTCCTCCTCCTCCTCCTCATCGTCTCCCTGGCACCATCTACGGTAGCTGCTGTCTCTGTGAATCTATTTCTCTGCTGGAAGCATCGACTGCCTCATTGAAAATTACTTCCTCCCATTCACCCCCACCAGTCTTTCTCTGACCCCCACCACCCATTGTATTTCCCACCTCATTCACCCCCCCCCCCCCATTATTCCCTTCTGTGCCCCAACCCTCCCACCACCCATCGATAATCGCGGCAAAAGAAACGATAAATCAAGCAGTATGGGTTCTCATGGGTTCTTGCAGTTTGGGGGCGTCGCTTCGCTACCCACGATGCCATCGCCCGGCTTGTTTCCGCGCCGTTTGTTTACGATTATGGGCGGCGAATAATTTGGGTCGCGTGCGGGATGAGTCACAGACCAGGAAATGCGAGGATAACTGCGGTTCGCGTCTAAATGTGTGTGTGGTGTGTGTGTGCGTGTGCGTATGGATCCATGTTACTGCGTATTTTTATTTATTTTGCTGGTTTTAACAGCCTCCTTATTTTTACTCTTTAAACAATTTACGTGTCTAAATGTTGGTGCAGTTGAATTTTTGTATACATGTTGAATGCATGTATATATCCTCATGATGCGTACTTTAATTTATTTGACCAGTTTAAACTGCCTGCTTCTTTTGCCCTTGAAACAGTGTACTTGTCTAAATGTTTGTGCTGTTGAACATGTATACACATGTATGTACGTATTTATGTATGTATGTATCCGTATAATTATGTATTTTAATTATTTTGTTTACTAGTTTTAACGGCCTGCTTACTTTACCCTTTAAGGAGTGAACCTGTGTAAACGTTTGTAGATTTAAAACGCTTCTTTTGTCCTTTACACTATGAACGTACATATGTATAGATTATGTATCCTCATAATTGCGTATTTTTATTTTTTTATCGGTTTAAAATTCTCCTTATTTCACCCAATTTTTTTTTTTTTTTTTTTATCTTTTTTTTTTAAATTTTTTTTCCTCCATTTCACCCTTTAAATAGTGTACTCGTGTCAACGTTTGTAGATTTAAAACGCTTTTCTTGTTTCATTCACTGCAAAGTTACGTTTCTATTATATAAGATTCGGACATTTATATAGCTATGGATTCACTTAATTGCAAATTTAGATTTTTTTTTTTATTTACTGTACAATGCATAGCCATGTTTCTGTTAAAATATTATATCGTGCATATATATGTATCCATATAATTAAGGGTTTTAACTTTTTTCTTTCTTTCTTTTTTTTACTAATTTTAACAGATTCTATGTTATACCCTTTACACAATGTACTTGTGTAAATGTTTGTAGGTTGAAAACATTTTTCTTGTTCTCTGCAGAAAAATGTTTTGAACATTTATATGTATGTATCCGCAAAAATGTGCATTGTAATACCAGTGTGATCGTTTGTAGATTTAAAACGTTTCTCCTGTTCTGTACATTGCATAGCTATGTTTCTGGTAAAAAAAAATATTTCGGACGTTTATTTTCGTGAGGGATGTACATTTCACTTTATTCAGTATGGCCATTTATGAGCATAAATTTCCGGCCGGTAAAATGTCCATTTTCCTTTATGTATAGTTGATGTGTAAAATACAGACAAACTTGTTTTTCACCTTTCGCCATTGGGGGCGAAAAGCGTGAGTAGACTGTCACACTCAAATTCCTATATTAAAGTGCATTGTGCAGTGGGATATGCATTTGGTTTAAGCTCATCGGGGCTGTCTGCAAATGCAACCAAGCGCGATCTGAATCATTTCCCTGGTAATAGTTACGATTGATTGTGGGTCTTACTGACGGCAGTGTGTTTTGGAAGTGAAAGAGGGAAACTCGTAACAAGGTCCATGGAGACATTTTTAACGCCGTTGCCGTCTTAGGGCTGTATTTGACATATACTTCGAATGATGGGTGTTGGAAGCTA
>NC_061092.1:32174001-32194001 GCF_015104395.2 Macrobrachium nipponense | reverse complement strand
TACGTCTTTATCGTTCCTCTCTAAATATTATACTTCTTTGAGCAATTGCAGAGTTTCGGCCCAGGTTTTGCAGCACTTTGATCTGTGTACTTTATCTCATTTCAGCACTCTTAAACCCCCTCTTGTTAGTGTCTTGAAAAGTGCTCCAGTGCTTGGCATTTTAGCCAAATTTTATTGATTCAAAAGGAAAAATTGAATTAAATAATAAAATGTTTCAGTGTCGGCCGCTCTAGTTACTACCTCTTCACACGTAAGATATCCGTATTTTGAACCTCACTTCCAGCTTATATTATGATTGATACTACTGGCTTATTCAAGAATAGTTAAGACACAAAACAATTTTGTGTCCCCTAATGAACTAGTGATTCATTTTCCTATCTCTCCCAATGTGATAAAGAATCCGAGTAAAAAGTCAGCGGGGAAGCATATTAAGAAGATGGATATCAATATTCCATGAAAATACTATTAGTGACGTTGATTGTATCAGTCATAGTGTACTAATCACAAGCATTGCTTCCCATGTTATTAATTACAGCTATTAGGAAAATGGAGGGTTCTGCGTGATTGCATCAGAAAAAAGAAGAAAAATTTGGATAACCTTCCATATCGTGCTCGATGAAATTAAGTAGCATAGACGGTAGGCACGAACTATAAAATGCTGTGCACTTACAATATGGTGGAGGGCTGAGTTAGATCTAAACTGACTGTCCTGTCCATTAAAGCCGGAACCTTTGCCCTTTAGCTCACACAACAGAACCTCTAACACAATCATAGAACCACCACAACCACAGAAAATCCATCACAATCATAGAACCACCACAACCACAGAACCATCACAATAACAGAACTTCCACTACAATCGTAGAAGCTCCACAACCACAGAACCTCCTCCACAATCATAGAACTTCCAATTGAATCATAGATCCTCCATCACAATCATAGAACCTCCAACACAACCACAGAAGCTCCACTACAATCACAGAACCTCCACCACTGTCATAAAACCTCACCACAACCGTAGAAGGTCTACTATAATCATAGAATCTCCACCACAAACACAGAACCTCCATCACAACCGCAGGACCTCCACCACAACCGCAGAACCTCCATCGCAGTCATGCAACTTCCACCACAACCACAAACCCTCCACCACATTCATAGAACCTCCATTATTTAGATAGTGCTCAATACTTAAAAAAGAAAATTAAGTTTCAGTTGAATATTTGAACTATTAATCCAGTGGGCAACTGCTATTAGTAGCGTGAGTGTCATGCTTGCGTGAATTCATCCTTGTGAAATATGTGGTTTGTTTTAAAAGAAACAAACATCATGTTTTCCTCTAGTGAGGTAAAAATAGTGCTATCTCAACTTACTGTACCTCCTGTGTACTTACTCAAACAGGGCCTATATTTAAATTGTCCATCTAACTTTCCACCGTCGCCTAACAATCGATTCAAAGTGCACCTACGAGGTTTTCCTGTTATATCTTTCAAACCTTTTCACTGTTAATTTCGCTTTCAGCGCTGAATGACCTCACAGGTAGGTAGGTGCCAGCGCTTGGTCTTTGGTCTAAATTCTATATTCTATTGTATATTTATATCGTAATTACACCAGTCGAAGTACAACAGACTACCAGCGTCACATCGGTAATATGGATCACTTGAAAAATAGGCCTTGTAAATTCTATTTATTTGACAAACCTGGCGAAATTAATGTGACTCTATCCCCTACCCGATCCTATCGCAATAACAATGAGATTTCCGTCAGGCCGCGACTATTACGTTTGGTATGTAACGCTAATTTACATAGTAAATAAATTAAAAAGCGCACGTTAGGTGACACTCTCTTTTATTGCGCAAATTTAACCTAATTTTGCAGCGTCAAATTTATTGCGAATGTTTTTTTTTTTTTTTTTTTTTTTAACTCCCTGTCTGTCCACGTACGTACAATTACACGATCGTACGTTGATATCCCTTTATAATAAAAGCATTGAGCATCTATAGTTTTTCTTGTGTGTCACGTCGCGAGTCTAAACTGGGACGGTATCGAATTCCGGGTCTAAACTTGCCGTCGTCTAACCCAGGGTAAATGACCGTCGCCATTTGCCCTTATATAATTATGCAGAAAGAGGGTACTTTGATCTTAGACCTAGGGTTGGCGCTCACTCTCTCTCTCTCTCTCTCCTCTCTCTTCTCTCTCTCTCTCTCTCTACCGTCATATATTACTTTGCTTACAACAGTATATATTTCTAACAAAAGAGTAGCCATATGTAGTCAAATACAGTGCTGTGTGTGTCAGGATTTAACATAAATCCCGTAGAGTGGTAGTGCCGTCAGTTCACCTCACGCGGTGCGCTGTAGGTATTACTTTAGATTCTTTGTAGCGTCCCTTGGGCCCCTGTCTGTAACCCCTTTCACTCCTTTTATTGTATACCCGTTCATATTCTCTCGCTTCTATCTTGCTATCCACCATTTCAAAACAATTGTTTCATAGTGCAGCTGCGAGGTTTTCACCTTTCTACTCTCAGTTTCCGTTTCAGCGCTGAATGACCTCATAGGTGCCAGCGTTTGGCCTTTGGCACAAATTCTATATTCCTATTCCATTTAGCATTCTGAATGTCAGCAGTGGTTCTATACGAGGGGTATTGACAGGATTCATTAGCTGTGGTCCCCTTTTTTTCATTATTCATGCAAAAACTATTGTTCTTTGTTCATCGTTTCATTTTTAAAATTGCTTGTTGAAAAATATTCACATTGTTGTCTCCCTTCAGTTTTATGCTAATAGAATGATAATTTGCGTGCGTTTTAGTTTTACTGTGAGCAATCTAATTTTGAAATTATTCGTTTGGAAATGGTCAAATCATATTCGTCGAACTTGATTCATTTTGATGTTGAATGTTAAGAGCAAAGAACCGTGTTTTTCATGCATAGCTCCATAACTAATATCGGTTTTATCCATCTTGAAATAAATTTATTTATTTATTTATTTATTTATTTATTTATTTGTTATTTATTTATCTATTTATTTTACACTGTTTGCCTGGGTTTTGAAAGCTAGCTGTGTGCTTTCATTCGTGATTTTATCTCTACTTTCACAGTATTTTCTACATCCTTCCTTTGAAGAAGTTTCGTAAGGAGGTTTCTTTCCTTAGAAGTAGTTTCCAGAGGAAGTTTCCTCCCTTAGAAGTAGTTTCCTGAGGAAGTTTCCTTCCTTAGTAGAAGTTTCCTGAGAAATTTCCCTCCCTAGAAGTAGTTCCTTAAGGAAGTTTGTCAGCTCGTGTGTTTTCTGGTTGTTCCAGAGCGAGGAAAGAACTCCGTAACATGTTCATTCTCAGTCCTGTATCATCAGCTTTCAGATGTTTTGTATGAACCCTTGCTTCTCAAAGATACCCTCCTGGAATGAATACTTCTGAGATTAGTCTGAAACTTTGTGATTCCGTGCTGTAACTATTCTGATTGATTAGGTGTATTAAGTGATTTCTTCTTTCTGCATTTCTCAGTATGTTCTGTCGCTTTTTTCTAATGAATACCATATTATTGGAAGTTTGAATTTCAAGTCAGTGGCCCCTATTGTGGCCTTGTTCCCTATGAATAATAATAATAATAATAATAATAATAATAATAATAAAATTAAAACCTTGTATAATTCGACTGCCGAATTTAGCACTTCGTTCATACCTCGGCATTGAGCAAAATTCGGCGTGACTTCAGTGGTTTCCTGTAATATCATAGAGGTGTTGGGTAGCTATTAACTTGCACACGTTCTACCACTGAATATACATTCAGAGGCGTACGGTCAGTAATTGAATATTTATTCGTGACGAAATCAAAACAGAACGTTTCTCTGGATTAAATCTGACCTTCGGGAGAAAATAAAATACGATGGTTTCCAGCTTAATGTTGCATTTATATGTGAAGTGGGACATTTTATTGAGGTCTGTGGTACCCGGAACATGAAATTCAGACGAGTAAAGGTATTTCTTAGTACAAAGGCTTTAATGATTAAATTGGCTTTCATATTCGCCGCGTCGACTGTCTGTTTATATAGATCGGTTTCATAGCCTTTCTCACTTCTCTCTAGACATAAGTTGTAGCAAGACAGATTTTAGTTTCAAAATACGATGTCAAGTTCTGTTTTATGCTCTGTCCACCCTTATTCATTGGCGCGTGTTTGTGGATTTACAGCCCCCCCCCACCCCCCCCCCCCCCCCCCCCCCCCCCTCACCCCCCCCCTCTCTCTCTCTCTCTCTCATCTCTCTCTCTCTCTCTCTTCTCTCTCTCTCTCGTCTCTCTTTCAAACACACACACACACACACACAACTTGGAGTTCTCCCCCTTTCGTCTGTGCTCGACTCCTCTTGGTGTCCTTGCTTGATTAACTTATTTTCTTTGCTATTATCCAATGTACCCCTCCCCACCCATTCTCTCTCTCTCTCTCTCTCTCTCTCTCTCTCTCTCTCTCTCGTTCAAAGCCTTTGGCTCCAACAAAAGACACAACCCAGTGGATTGCTCCCGTTGATCGCTTTTGAATTTGATTTTCATCGATTTCCTTTTCGAAAGGAGAGAGAGAGAGAGGGAGAGAGAGAGAGAGAGAGAGAGGAAAAAAAGGAAAGCGGCATGAAACTTAATACTCTATTTCCATAAAATCAATCAGACCCCGGTTGAAAGGGAGCTATTTATCTGGCAAGGGATGAGGCACAGTGAAAAGAGAAATGGGATGGGAGCTTTGGTGGGCAGGGGGTTCGTTGGTGCAGGGGAGGGCATATGTTTGGGAAGGGGGGGGGGGGAGAAGTGAAGTGCATAAGGTCTCATGGGATTACGCTGGTCCCATGTAATAACCTGCCTTCGTGAAAGGAAGACTTTCTCAAAATATGGTATAACTTATTTAATTTATCCTTTTTAAATAAAATATTTACTTATTTATTAACGTTAAGGGTTTTGTCATTTGTTGATCCCAACGTTCATTTTCCAGTTACGGTGAATTTAAGATAAATGTTCCATCGAATAGACGAGAGAGAGAGAGAGAGAGAGAGAGAGAGAGAGAGAGAGAGAGAGAGAGGCCACATTTCGTCATCGCTTAGTCATTCTTCCTCGTGTTAATTTTTCGGTTAGTCGTGAAAGTGTAGTGTCTGAGCACTCGTGAAATATCATGGAGTATTACTCTTCGGTTTTGTTATAAAGCGATTTTTTTTTTTTTTTTCTACCTTTTGGAAAGTAATTTTTTATTTTTTTTTTACTTCATGAAAATCCATTTCGTTGTTCCTGATAAGTCATTCTATTGGTACATAGATTAAAAGTCATAATTTGAGAACTGCATGAAAGACCATTCTTTGAGAATGAAATGTAATTCATCCGTTTGGTTAAATATTTGACCAAATACTATTTCATATTTAGTTCTATAATGGCCTCAGCTGTTGTGACGCCTTTTAGCAATAAATAAATAAATGAATAAATCGATAAATCGGTAAATTGATCAATTATATCACATAATGATATCATTCTCCGGTTAATATATAATACTTAATTCGTTCATTTGATACTTTATGTAAACTGAATGCCCCGTAGGGGGGTGGGGGTAGTCATCAGTGCACCTTACACTTTGTTTTGTAAACATTCCTTACGGGTCTTTGCAACGTCCGTTCGGCCTGTAGCTGCAGCCTCATTCGTTCCTTTTACTGTGCCTCCGTTCATATTATCTTTCTTCTATGCGACTTTCCACCCTATCTAACTATCGTTTGATAGTGCAACTGCAACATTTTCCTCCTGTTACACCTTTACAACCTTCGTAATGTCACTTTCCCATTCAGCGCTGAGTGAACCTTTTAGGTCCCAGCACTATTCTATTCTCTGTAAACGGAATGTCAGTTATATGTTGATAGCACTTCACGAAACTTTACAATTTTATAAGATTTCCTATCTAGTGACGTCACGGAATTCCAGCTCCGGTTATTTTGTGCAGTTTCGTCCTTAGCTCCCGTTATTGAATTTCGGCTTTTCATCTTTCGTCCATGAAAGAGAATTAGCGACCTACTCGATTTCCAGCCCCGAAGCTTCAAAGGGAAATTTCAATGCCTCTCGGTGTTCATTCAGATCTGCTGTGTGTAACCTTGATTGCTTCCGACGAAAGCGCCGTCAGATTTGTTTGTTGAAAGCGAGCATGCATTGTAAGCAAGCAAAACAAGCAAAGCAAGCAGCCGTATTGAAAAATGCAATCGCTTACGTAAAGCTATATCACAACTCGCGTGCGTGGTTAGTGCCGTCAGTGCACCTCGATTGATGCACTGTAGGCGTTAATAAAAACTATTTTCAGCACCCCTGTGGCCCTTTGCTGCGCCCACATTTTACCTTTTACTTCCATTCCGCCCTCATTTCTTTAATTTTGCTGGCCAACACCTCTAACTATAACTTCTTGTATAACTGTGAATTTTCCCGTTACATCTTCAGAACCTTGTTGGTCGTCGCCTTCATTTTCTGGATCTCTTTATCTTGTTGTCCAACCACTCCAACTCTTCCTTGCCTGACAGCCTAAAATTCGTGACATTCTTAAAATCAAGTAAATCTTGTATTTGTGTGTGTCTGTGCATTGTGCGTTCGGTTATTTCTGTTTCCCTTGGCCTTTCATTTGTTTCTTCAAAGTGGATACACATTTCAAAGCAGAGAAAACAATGGCTAACTATATGGCCGGGTCTCGCGTGCTGATTGGATTTCATTCTTGTCTTTTCGAATAATCTGCGTTTGGGTTTTCACGGGGCGCCTGTTTGGTGACAAAATATTAGCTGCGTGCAGTGTTGTTTTAACCTGTGCTCCCAGAGCAAGTGGTCTGTATAGAGTTGTTCCATGGTTTTGTACATCGCATGTTAAAATGGAATAGATTTCTCTCTCTCTCTCTCTCTCTCTCTCTCTCTCTCTCTCTCTCTCTCTCTCTCTCTCTCAAAGGTATACATATATGCATGTATGTATATTGATGTGTGTTTGTATATATATTATATATATATATATATATATATATATATATATATATATAATAAGCGAATACCACGGGAAATTGATAGTCAGGAATCCAAGCGCTTTCGTCTTTATTCAGACATCGTCAAGGAGCTCCTTGACGATGTCTGAATAAAGACGAAAGCGCTTGGATTCCTGACTATCAATTTCCCGTGGTATTCGCTTATTTATGAAGTCACGTGCATCTACTGTGATTTTTTAAGCATATATATATAATATATAATATATATATATATATGTATGTATATATATATATATATATATATATATATTTATATATATATATATATATATATACATTAATATATATATTATATATTAATAATTAATATATATATCTATATCACTTTTAATTTATATTTCGGAAATCAGTTCGGAAATTTGTTATCATTTCTGGTCATTGAAAATCATTGGTGTACGTATCCGTTGCTTCAGAAAATGGGTAGATATTACTTGTCAATTTAAATGCAGTGTCATTCATGATAGTGATGCTAGACAATATGGTAACAAATTGTCAGTGTTATATTTTCCGGTCACAATTTTTCGCTTTTTTTTTTTTTTTTTTTTTTTTTTTTTTTTTTTTTTTTTTTTTTTTTTTTTTTTTTTTTTTTTTTTTTTTTTTTTTTTGGCTGTCCTGCTGCTTAGGCTTAACGGTAATACGCTTGAGGTGACATCTGGGAGGTCTGAGAGCTGTGATTCAAATGCAACTTGCACCTCACTCTGACCCAGTGACCCTGTTGATTAAAGAGCAGCTCATCCTGCTTATACC
Organism: Macrobrachium nipponense; assembly: GCF_015104395.2. Lineage (NCBI taxonomy): Eukaryota > Metazoa > Arthropoda > Malacostraca > Decapoda > Palaemonidae > Macrobrachium > Macrobrachium nipponense. The sequence goes on along the minus strand of NC_061092.1, from coordinate 32,186,228 downwards.
AGCACGGGCCCTTGCTCTAAGGCGGCCTGTAAGTGTGGTAAAGTAAAAAAAAAAGAGGTTAGAAAGCCTAGTGTGTGCCGAGACACTCTGACCTACCAACGGAGACATTAAGTCTTCATGCTTTGGTACAAAAAATGTTTTAACAAAATGTTTTGTTAAAATATAAACAGTACTTTGACAAAGAACCTTTAACCTGAGACATTCATTCAGTTTGACTGAACAAAACGTGCGTTTGGTTATCAATGAACTTCTATTGTTTCATGGTTTGGCTTTCAGGTGATTGATAGCTGTCTTTAGAGAACTTTGTTCGCCTTTCACTTTTCCCAATTGGCCAGAATCTTTCGAGTTTTGTCGATTACGTATTTGTTATCCAAGTTTCTCGATTCTATTGCGGTTTTTTTCAGTTACAGACTGTATCTTAATTGCTTTGCTGTCTTTTTAAATGTAGCATAATTTTAGTTAAATTTTTCTATAGAACTGTCATGTTTTTTTTCCACTTCAGCGAGAATCTCTTTTTGGGGTCACTTTCTATTTTAGAAGAGAACTTTTCAGTTTGCGAGGAACCTACTTCAAATTTAAACTAGAAGCGTAGTTTTCCATTCCGTCTTTCAGTCACGCTGGATCGTTGTTGTTTGTTTGTTTGTTTGTTTTTTTACTCGAGGAGTCAGTCATTATGTAATCATTTACGAACTGTAGGTAAAACTCGGGTAAAAAATAGCGTGACCCCAACTGTTCGTGTGAGAAAGAGTAAATTTTTCTTCTTCTTCTTCTTCTTCTGCTTCTTCTTCTTCTTCTTCTTCTTCTTCTTCATTATTATTATTATTATTATTATTATTATTATTATTATTATTATTATTATTATTATTACTACTACGTCCAGCCATATATCTTGGACTGGAGAAATTCAGAAACCTCTGTATTTATGTATGGATATACGATCCACTTTCTATCCTGGTTAGATGGTTTTACGTAGACACTCACGCTCATATAATTTAGGAGCCACCTATCATGAATGTTTAGGTCGGGGAATGGATGAATTATTGTTTATGAGAATGGAGTGGACCCGACCTATAATTATAGTTCCGTAGGTTAGGACGTAATTTTTAACATCAGTGAGAGCTTAACCCAACAAAATTAGGTGTCGGCTTTGTCCAAAGTTAATTTCGTTCAGAAATTCATTATTTATTAACTTATTAAACTATCTGTTATTTTAATAACTGATCTCGTCTTTCTGTATTTCCCATTGCTTTCTGTTTCTTAGTTTCGAATGAGCACTATATTTTGGGAGCCTGAATTTCAAGACAGTGGCCCCCATGGTGGACTTGTTCCGTATGAATATGGTTCATTTTCTGAATAATAATAATAATAATAATAATAATAATAATAATAATAATAATAATAATAATAATAATAATAATAATAATAATATCACTCATTGATGTCGCAATACCATGGGACACCAGAGTTGAAGAGAAAGAGAGGGAAAAAATGGATAAGTATCAAGATCTGAAAATAGAAATAAGAAGGATATGGGATATGCCAGTGGAAATCGTACCCATAATCATAGGAGCACTAGGCACGATCCCAAGATCCCTGAAAAGGAATCTAGAAAAACTAGAGGCTGAAGTAGCTCCAGGACTCATGCAGAAGAGTGTGATCCTAGAAACTGCGCACATAGTAAGAAAAGTGATGGACTCCTAAGGAGGCAGGATGCAACCCGGAACCCCACACTATAAATACCACCCAGTCGAATTGGAGGACTGTGATAGAGCCAAAAAAGAAAGAAAAAAAAATAATAATTGATTTTAAAGTTACGTGAAAGCCGAAGATTGTTGCCTTAAGCTGGATAAATATTTTATACGTTGTTTCGTTGTGTAGATGTGCATTTATAGCCTAATGAAGTTTGCATGAATGGTTAAATTCTGGAAACCTTGTAAAATCTTTATTTCCAGTCCTATATTTACTAAAATGTTTGGGAAAGACTAGAAAACCGTTTGACCGAGAATATAAAAATTTCTATTTTTTACGCATAATATTTTATAAACATTTCGTATAATCATAGCTAGGTTACTTATTATCCATAAAGATTTGTATCCGGGAACGTATTTGTACATTAATTGTATTCAAACGAGTGTGTAAAAATTTCGAATGGCGAATATTTCAGCTGCTCATTTTGCAGCAAAACGTCTCCCTGCACGAGAGAAACAATACAATTGTCAAGATTTTGTTTTGTTACGTATTTAGACATGAATCGTTGTCAGAATAATAACCGAGGAAAGATAATCACAGTAATTAAGTTTTCGAATTTAGTGTCATGAACTCCCCTCTTGCCACCAGCTAATTACGGGGGTGTTTATAATATTTCACCTTCTCACGAAAGCTGAAGAGTAGAACGAATGTATTCCCGGAGGCTCATAAATAAAACGAATTTTTTTTTTATATTGGTTGCGTCCAGAGCTTGTGAGATTATATATATATATAATATATATATATATATATATATATATATATATATATATATATATATATATATAGAGGTAGGTATGTATGTATGTTCCTAGCACATATCGTATTTGTCTGTCCAAAAGTATTCAAAATTTAGTCGGACAAAATAAACAAGAGACTTACGGCTTCCGTCTTTCGGGTTACCTCGTAAATGTGATGATTCTTGAATGAAACAGCTTTCGTTTAATGTCGTTTCTTGACCTGTTATTTTATCTGCCACTGTTCTCGTCTTCATCTACGCTGTATTTTTTTTTCCATTCACACGCTGGTGGTTTTGATGTCGACCATCAAACTCCTCAACCCCTCCCCCCCCTTTTTTTTATGTATCACCACCCCCAAGATTTTTTTTATGTATCACTACCCCCAAGTTTTTTATGTGACCCATACCCCCTAATTTTTTTTTTTTTTTTTTTTTTTTTTTTTTTTAATTTTTTTTTTTTTTTTTTTTTTTTTTTTTTGTTTTTTTTTTTATCAAAGGGATAGGGTGTCAAAGTCATAAATTTAGCCGCTCCCTTCGTTCGCTCATCACATCACCATCATCATTCTCTGGCCTTCTCCAGCCCCCCCTCGCCCCCATATTCCCCCATCACCCCTCCACCATTTCGACCCCGCCCCTAACCAGGAAACAAAAGAGCATCGGCATCATAGAAACCCCTCGCCCCCCTTCCCTTGGTGAGACTCGTCAGCACGAGCTGTTAAATATATAATTTTTTTTTCATTTATGATGGTATCCCCAACCCCAGGGATGTGGTCGGGGCGATTGTCGGGGGAAGGGGGGTACGTTTCTCTGTAGGAGATTGTGTGACGTTCCTCATTCAGTTTAATAATTTACGACTGGGTGATCATTGTAACATTGATAGCTTTAGTGTTCTCTCTCTCTCTCTCTCTCTCTCTCTCTCTCTCTCTCTCTCTCTGCTGGCTGTTGCTTACCCCTTTATAATTAATTCACACACACACACAAAGAAAAAATACAGTCATTTGGGTCTATAATAAATTCATGAAAAAACAGTAATTGATGTCATGCTTTGGGACGTTATAATCAATAATATTTTGTTAAGGTTTTTTTAATAAGCCTCCTTCAAGGACTAATCCTCAGATGATGGGAAACTCATCGAGTGATGTCGGATGCTGGAAAGTTGGCAGCCAAACTTAAGCGTTGACTTCTCTTGTTTAACCAGATTCCGCGCGACTAAATACGAAGATGTCAGCTCAAGTAAACGAGGAATTCACTGTGGAACAAGGTTGTTGGTGTTAATCCCTTGTTGAGCATCTTTTTTCTTTTCGTTGGGAACTGTATCCATTGCTGCTGTCATGTCTGTTTTCCGTAGGGGGGTAGTGCCTACAGTGCACCTCATGTGGTGCACTGTATGAATTCCTTGAGGTTCTTTGCAACGCCCCAATCTGCACCCTATTTCATTACTTTTGCTGTACCGTCATTCATATTCTCTTTCTTCCATCTAGATTTCCACCATCTCTAACAGTTGTTTCATATAGTTAATTGCGAAATTTTCTTTCTGTTATACCTTTCAAACCTCCTTACTGTCAGTTTTCCTTTCAGCGCTTGGCCTTTGACCGAAATTTTGCATTCCGATTATATTCTTTGTAATGTAAGGTGACGTCATGACAAATGACCTTGCCAGACCTAAGGTGCGTCCCTTAAAATATGTCATTAACGCATGTCAGAAACTTACTGCGTACATATCGCATACAGACAGCGACTTTAGGAGAGAACGAATCTTTGGTAAATGCATGGTAATCGAATGAAGTACTGGTTAAAGACAATCATTGAATTGTATTCAACTTGTTGTGTTAAGTTGGCCGCTTGTAATTTACCCAACTCGTTCTATTATTATTATTATTATTTTTCAGAAGTTAAGCCTTATGCATATGGAATAAGCACTCCACAGGGTCCTCTGATTTGAAATTCAAACTTCCAAAGAACATGGTGTTCATTCGAAGGTAGAACCCCTCAGTGACGTGGTCCCTTTGGTCTTGGCCTGCCACCTCGGTGGCCGCGAGTTCAATTCTCGGGCATTCTATTGAGGGGTCAGAGGTGTGTATTTCTGGTGATAAAAGTTCACTCTCGACGTGGTTCGGAAGTCACGTAAAGCCGTTGGTCCCGTTGCTGAATAACCACTGGTTTTATGCAACGTAAAAACACCTAAAAACAATCAATCATTCGAAAGTAGTAACAGAAGGTAATGGGAACTGCAGAAAGGGGAGATCAGTTACTAAATAAATAAATAGATACATAAAAACGTAAGTAAAACATTAAAACATAAGGAGAGCCGAATTTGGTGGTATCCAGAAAGCCTTAGTGAAAATTTTTTTTATTGCTGTTGTTACTTTAGAAAAATCCTATAATCACCACTCATATCCTATCATTCTCATTGTTGTAAACGTGGCTTGTAGTTAATATTTCAATATTAGATCTATTAATCCAATACATTCGTCATGTCTTTTTTGATCATCCCGTTATTTCCCAATCATACCGAGTCAGCTAACTATATTTAATGACGTGATGGTTCGGTAGAACAGAGAAGCAAGTAACTACGTAAGTAACTACTACACTTCGGTAATGCATTGCTGCAGCTGGGGCAGATTGAAGGGTGCATTGAGAAATTGATTTGAAGTCTTGCAAGCCTCATCAAGCAAATGGCCTGACGTAGTTAATGATGAAGTGCTTGCTTCGCATCCCCTTGCAATCTCTAATGGGCTCTGCGTGCCCAGTGGGGAAGGCTTGGGGGAGGGTGCGGGTAGGGGAAAGGAACCTCCTTGGGTAGGGAAGGGGCACATTTTCATTGTACATTGTAGTCTTCCTGTGTTTAAAGCGCTTTATTCATTGACTTGTTCGTTTTATTTTTTTATGCAATTTTTATTACCGTTATTCTATTTCTTTTGAGTGATCTGTGACGTTTGAGCAACCATGTACCATGAATATTAGTTAGATGATGATGATTAATGATGACTTGAAATGTTATGATTTTATATGCAAATTTGTGCGTTTTTTTATGTATTATATCTGTGTACTGCACAGACTGCTCTTATGATGAAAAGCCATGGGGATCAAAGATGTACAAAAATACGATTATTTGTAAGCTTTACTTTTTATTCGTGAATCTTGGTTCATAACAAAACCTGTGAAAACGTAAACATAGTTACCTCAACTCGAGGAAAATTTCTTACTCTTTAGGCTTTCGGGTCTCATCTTGACAAATTGCCGCTTTCTAATACATATATATATATATATATATATATATATATATATAATATATATATATATTATATATATGTATATATATATATATATATATATATATATATATATATATATATATATATATATCGTGTTTATATATATCCACATAACGAGTATCTAGATGCTTATAAGCGCATGTATTAAACCCCTGAATTCTTCGTAATATCAAAGCGCTGCTTGATAATTAGGCCATGTAAATGATTCCAGCAAACTCTTCTGAAGGTTCGGCAGAGTTTTGGTAAGGTTATAATGTTGCTGCAGCGAAGCGAACTTATTATGCAGGAAATTCAGTAACGAAGTGAACTTTGATTCAACTCCGTTGTTTTGCAAAAGTAATGAACCAGAAATTGCAATAGCTTGATTTTCCTCCCATTCTCTGTCTTTTTTTTATCTATTGATTTTTAATTTGGCCATAAAACCCATTGTTTCTTTCCATTCTCTATCTTTTTTTTATCAGTTTGTACTTTAGTCATAAAACCCATTGTTTCCGCCCATTCTCTACAGTGTTTTATCTATTTATTTTTGATTCAGTCATAAAACCCCTTGTTTCCTCCCATTCTTTATCTTTTTATCAGTTAGTTTTTAATTTACTCATAAAACCTATTGTTTCCTCCCATTCTTTATCTTTTTTTTATAAGTTAATCTTTAATTTAGTCTTAAAACCCATTGTTTCTTCCCATTTTCTATTTTTTTATTATGTAGTTTTTAATTTAGTCATAAAACCCATTGTTTCCTTCCATTCCCAATATTGTTTTATCTATTGATTTTTTATTTGGTAATAAAACCCATTGTATCCTCCCATTCTCTGTCTTTTTTTTTTATTATTTAGTTTTTAATTTAGTCGTAAAACCTACTGTTTCCTCCCACTCTCTATATTGTTTTATCTATTGACTTTTAATTCATTTACACAGCATATTGTCTCCTCCCATTCTGTTTTTTTTTATCTCTAGATTTTTAATTAATTTTTCATTTTGGTATTAAAACCTATTTTTTCTTCCCATTCTCTTATCTATTTTCCATGTAATCACTTATGTGTTAGAGTCTTTGGGCCTGGGCTGGATAAGGACATAAGGTTGCTCTTCCCGTTCGGTATCATTATATTAAAATAAAATCGTCTCGATGGGAATATATCAGGTTTTATCTATAGCCTGTGATATATATATATATATATATATATATATATATATATATATATATAATATATATGTGTGTGTGTGTGTGTGTGTGTGTGCGTGTGTGTGTGTGTGTATGCATATATGTATATATATATATATATATATATATATATATATATATATATATATATATATTTCTCCCGCGGTTAGTGAATGTTTACGAGTATTTCTCATACTACACATGTACCCTTCGGTGTATTTGAGCATATGGGTAACTTTCCTAATTTAGATGGATTCAAATCTGTTTTCCCTGTAACTTAGGAATTTACAATCTCTGTCTGTCAGTATAAATTCATTTAATCCTTTCAGTTTGTGAGTGTTTTCAGTATGTTTATTATGAATTTCTCATTCATTAAACGAAATGTATTCTTCTTTTCATGAATGATAGTTAAATAAATTGCTTATTATTAGTTGTAGGTTTAAAAAGTGAATATGGAAACGACAGCACTCTCAGGCCTCAGATACCAAAGAGATACGAGTCACTAGTTCAGTATATCTTAGTTTTACCAGACCACTGAGCTGATTAACAGCTCTCCTAGGGCTGGCCCGAAGGGCTTTAGATATTTTCACGTGGCTAGGAGCCAATTGGTCACCTAGCAACGGGACCTACAGCTTATTGTCGGATCCGAACCACACTATATCGAGAAAGCTGTGGGATCCGAACCACACTATATCGAGAAATGAATTTCTATCACCAGAAATAAATTCCTCTGATTCCGCGTTGGCCGAGCCGGGATTCGAACTTCGGACCACTCGTCCATTGAGGAACTACGAGTCGCTAGTAAAACTGTTGATGAAAAGTCAAGGGTTTTGAAGAAAGAAAAAAGAAAAGGGTAAAAAGAAAAGATTATCATAAAAGGATACCGATGAGGGAAACTTAAAAGAATATTCTCTCTCTCTCTCTCTCTCTCTCTCTCTCTCTCTCTCTCTCTCTCTCTCTCTCTCTCTCTCTCTCGCTGGCCATTGTTTTCCAAATGATACCAACGTGAGGTTTCCCGAAACAGGTTGAGACTTCTAAGAGAGAGAGAGAGAGAGAGAGAGAGAGTAGGGTGGGGGGGTGTGGGATGGGGATGGTTGATGTAAGGACCACTGAGGTCAAGAGGTGAAGAGCTCCTCCTCCTCCTCCTCCTCCTCCTCCTCCTCTCCAGAGATTGAAAACCCATTGTGATTTTGTGTTTGCCATTGACCACAAGTACAGGATTAGAGAATGGTTAAGTATCGAGCGGCCTCTCCTTTTGGAACTCTTGAATGGCTGTTGTGTTGAATAGGAAGGATCCTGCCGAAAGGTTACGGCTGCTAATGCTATGGTTGTTTGGAGAGATTTTGGACAAATGTTTTGAACTGATGTATGTATGTACGTGGTGTTTGTGTCCGGCGTACAGAGGCTGGAGAGAGAGAGAGAGAGAGAGAGAGAGAGAGAGAGAGAGTGGTGGTCTTTACAATTTGGAAATAAAATGTATGAAGAAGAGAGTACCTTTACCAATTAGAAAATAAAATCTTTTTGATACTTATGTCATGAGAGAGAGAGAGAGAGAGAGAGAGAGAGAGAGAGAGAGAGAATACATAAAAAAGAAAATACATAAAAAGTGAGTACCTTTCGCTTTTTTTTTTTTTTTTTTTTTTTTTTTTTTTTTTTTTTTTTTTTTTTTGAAGGTTCTTGTGCGTATGTGTTGCTGTTTATATGAATGGTATATATTTAATCAGAGATTCCATTCTCGTATTTTTCTTAATTGGAAAATAGAAGTGGTGTTAAGTTTCTGGCTGTATTTTATCTTTAATTTTCTTCCTATGTGCAGCGGATTTATGTCTTATATGGCGGTCAAGAAAAACAATAGCCAGGTTATTTACACACATGCTTTTATACTTAACTATAGCTCTTGGTGTAACGTTGATGCATTAATACAGCTATAATAGTATACTACTAATATTAAACCAGAATAAAATATGTGTTCTTGCTCATTATACCTAGTCGGGTTTGAATTTTATGCGTTGGTACGTGACAAGAAACGCACAAGCGTACACACCAATACTTGTAGAACAAATACAATCACATGCTATGGCAAACTATAAAATTTAGATCATTTTTGTCAGGTAGTCTTTTATGCCATTCATAAATTTCTATATGTGTAGTTTATATATATATATATATATATATATATATATATATATATATATATATACTACACATATAGAAATTTATGAATGGCATAAAAGACTACCTGACAAAAATGATCTAAATTTTATAGTTTGCCATAGCATGTGATTGTATTTTTTCTACAAGTATTGGTGTGTACGCTTGTGCGTTTCTTGTCACGTACCAACGCATAAAATATATATATATATATATATATATATATATATATATATATATATATATATATATATATATATCTCTCTCTCTCTCTCTTCTCTCTCTCCTCTCTCTCTCTCTCTATCTACGAGGTCTCATCTCTCTCTACGCTCTCTCTCTCTCTCTCTCTCGTCTCTCTCTCTCTCTCTCTCTCAAATCAAAGTTTGTAAGTTCGGTTGCTCGAAAGGATTTGATAACTGAGGCATAAAATTCGAATCCTGTATAAAAGAGGAGAGTTGAGTTAGGGTTAAATTCCGATGGACCCTTAATAAATCAAAGCGCTGTTGAAACGTGTAGTGGTCACAATAAGACCCGAGAGCCAACACTGGAAGAGCACAAGATAAGTACGATAAGAGCTAACGACAGAATACCCTTTTTTTAGTCTCTCTATTTCTTTCTCAAAAAATTTTGTGAACTGGGGTAGGTCACTCGTGTATAATGGGATTATAAAGTTCTCTCCAACTCTTCAAGAACTTCATCCCAAAAGGCTGTAGAGACTTTTCAAAAAAATCTTCAACCATAAATCTTCTCTAATAGCTATTATAGTTGTCAGTTATAATGATAGATTAATAGCCGGTGTTCATGTATCAAAATACGCACGGATTAAACTTGATTTTCTGTAACCCGAGTAGACTAATCTTATTATTGTTGCAGTTAATACAAAAATGTCTGCAAGCTTGTGGTTGAATTTGTAAATTTTTTGACCATGGCGACCGCCCCATGGGAGGATTTTGTTCTACAAACATCATTATTGATGTAAAAATGGAAAACGCAGTTTTTGATCAAAGAAAAACAAATTACTCCAGATTTTATTTAGGTGCGAACAATGCAAGATTTTCATTTGCAAACTTTGATCGTATTTTCGAATATGATTACCGATCGTTCGTAGTAGAAAGCTCTTTTCTGTAGATTGTTTTGAGGTAAGAGAGAGAGAGAGTAGTTTATTTTTATATTTTATTCCAGATATTCATCATTATTTTTGTAACTATTCCGTAAGAAATCAAAACGAAAAAACTATTTATTTAATGTTAGGGGTTTCCATCAGAGAAAGAGAGAGAGAGAGAGAGCGCCCGAGAGGAGTAGCATATTTCTGTAGTTTATTACAGATATATTCATCATTATTTTTTATAACTATTACGTAAGGATTTTAAAAGAAAACACTTTTTATTCAAGCGGTTACCACCAGAGAGAGAGAGAGAGAGAGAGAGAGAGAGAGAGAGAGAGAGAGAGAGAGAGAGAGAGAGGCATAATTCAACAGCCATTCACACATTAATCATCATTTTAAAAATATTTTTTTTAGATATCCATTCCGCCCCATTGTATCAAAACGCCGACTTCATGGATCACGAAGCTCTTATTTTTGTTTATTTATTTATTTTTTGGGGGACCAATGAAGATATAACAAGAAAGGAATTTTTTATATATATTTTTTTCCGCTTTTGGCGCCGTTCGGATAAAGCGGGAAAGAACTGACTGTTATCGGCCTCCGCTTAAGCCCGAGAGTGGCAGCTGCATTTTCCGAAGTCTTTATTGCTGACTCCGGACGGGAAAGTTACCGCCATCTTAACCCTTTTTATTTTCTGATTTTTTTTAAACCTTTCTTTTGGAGATTTTAAATTTTTTTTCTACTGCCTTTATTTAGTTCCCTTTGTTCCCTCTTCTGTTTTATGTTATGTATTTGATTTTACGATATATTTTTTTATTACTTTTCTTTCGGAGATCCTTAATTTGCTTGTTTTTTGTTGGGGGGAGGGGGGTGGGTGTCGCTCCCACGCCTTTGATTGATTATTTTCTTCCACTGGTTTCTTGTTTTATGTATTTTAACTTGCGATAAGTAATTTTCTTACTTCTATATGGGCCTATTGACTTTTTTCGGATATTAAAGTTTTTTTGACTCACACGCCTTTATTTAATTCATTTTCACCACTTATCTGTTTCATGTTATGCATTATATCTTGCGATAAAGAATTGCCTGTTTCTTTTCAGAATGTTTTATCCTTTATTTATATTTTCTATCTCACCTGTCATATACATTGTTAACCAAACCTTTTTTATTTGCTGGCGTTTGTTTTTCCTTTGTTAATTGATCCCTCCACAACTTTTACTTACATTTTACTCTTTCATAACCACCCTTTTTTTATATTAGTTCCATTTTTACATTTCCTTGTAAACAGTTCATTCCTTTCCTTATTTACTAGCATATAATTGATTTCCTTCTTTTCTTCCAATCAGCATCTTATTCATTATCTTTAGTTATCGCGACGTTAACGTACGCATTCAGTTATCATCATTTTCAGTGCTTTGTGTTTATAGCTCCGTCCATTCACTCGGAATCGCTTGTTCTTGTTTTCTCTTCAGTTATTCTGCTCTTCCTCCTCCTCCTCCTTCCTTTACCAATCTCCCCCTTAATTTCGCCTTCCGTTGTGTTTGAGCGCTTCATTGCCTACTCTCTCCGCAGCATTTCCTCCCATTTTCTCCCAATAATATTTTCTCCTCTCCCTCATCCAATCCCGTCTTCCTCCTCCTCCTCCTCCTTCGTCTGTTCTTATCTCACCTCGCCTTTAGTGTTCTATTTGTTTTGGTGAGGAATTTAAGGGCTGAAAGTGGGAGTTTGTCTTAGCAAGAAATGGGCGGAGGGGGAGGGGGAGGGAGAGGGAGTGGGAAGAGGCGGAGGGGAAGGGTGGGAGGCAATAAGGGAGGTATATTCGGTTACTATCTCGACACCAAGCCACTTTATTTTATCCTATCCGTACGCTGGCCGAGAGTTCATTTTTCACCTGACTTGGGGGAGAGGAGAGAGAGAGAGTAAAGTTAATTTTACTTTACTCTGGGCATGGTTGTTTTATTTTAGGTTTTTTCCTCTCTCTCTCTCTCTCTCTCTCTCTCTCTCTCTCTCTCTCTCTCTCTCTCTCTCCCCGTTTTGTCACTGGTTATTTGT
>NC_061092.1:32159001-32169001 GCF_015104395.2 Macrobrachium nipponense | reverse complement strand
TTCTTATAAGTGGGTGGCTCCAGAGGGAAAAGAACGTGGCAGTCACTGTTATATTCACGCACTAAATTACTGAATCGTGGATGACCCCTAAGTAGAATACTTCCATAATGCTAGTTTCGTCATACACCATTTCTGAGGGCTCATCAGGAGTACTTTATATCACCTTCCTTATACTGTGATGGTCATCGCTACCGTGTACATGATCTAGTGCTTTCTGTATGTTGTGCATAGTAGTGTACGCTTCGGTTCATGTGGATATAGCGAGAATGCCAGTGAAAGACATAGGCACTACACTATGGAAGAAGATATCACTAAGTACAGTAATTTCTGATAAGGTGATGTCAGGGTAATTGTAGGTTGTGTGTGAATTTTCGTGTGTGTGTGTATGTGAAACCATTCTCGTATGTTTGAAAATGCCCATGAGGTTTATATCATCTCATCAAATCTGACGTAGTTCCTCATCCCTCGGAAGAAGCAATTTACCCTAAGTTTTACGACTTGTAAACTTGTCGTCATGCAGATGACCCCTGTTTGTGAACTTTTGTTACCCCGGGGCTTGTTAGGGCTCATCCTGATACATTTTATCGTCAAAGGACACTATTTTTACTAGCCAGTAAAAACAGAGAGAGAGAGAGAGAGAGAGAGAGAGAGAGAGAGAGAGAGAGAAGATAAGCATGATCAAGGCTTGAGATATTGTTTGTTTTCTAGACGTTTAGGTAGTTATCCATAATGCCTCCGTAAAGCAGTAGTGCCGCTAGTCATGCGGTGCACTGTAGGCATCACTTAATGTCCTTTGCAGAGTACCTTTCGCCCCAAGCTGCAACCCCTTTCATCCCTTTTACTGTGCCTCCGCTCATATTCACTTTCATCATACTGTCCACCTTTTCCTAACAACCCTACCAACTGAATCATAGCGCAACACGAAGGTTTCTCTGCTGTTACACCTTCCAAACCTTTATACTCTCAATTTCCGTTTCAGGGCTGAAAGACCTCATAGGTCCCAGCGCTTGACCGTTGGCCTCAGTTCTGTATTCTATTTATTTCTGTTTATGATGCATCTTGGTCTCTCCCATTATTCAAGATGCACCGTTTGAATGTGTCAACTCGAACTTGTGGTGAATGAGTTGCTTGATGAGGTGAGATGTTTGTAGTGTATAGGTGTAGTTTATGGGTATGGCTTTGCTTTCGCTTACAACTCTGTTGTATCCACTTCGTAAAACTGGAATGATTTTTAATGGGAAGTACTATTTATTAATGTAGACTTGAAAACATTCTTACGAGGAATTAATATTTATTAATATAGAATATTTTTTTATTCAGTCTTGAGTAACTGAAACATTTAAAACACTAAGCGACATTTAATTTTAACGTAGAATGTAACATTTATTTATGCTTAAATAAGGATGCTAACATATTCGTTCGCTTGGTGCATCCTGATCACAAGGAAATTAAGTCTATATATATATGCGAATGTTGAATCCCATATCGTGTTCATGATTTAAGGAACAGTAATATAGTACGGTGAATGATTTTGGAAGTGACTCGTAAGTACAGGAATTTTAATTAAATATATTTACCTAATTGAAAGGTTAGTTCTGCCCTTTGATAGGGGAGAGATATGTTCTGGAAATTAGGTCTGTGTTATATTATAATATTTCAGATGAATTTGCTTAATTTCGTTTTTGAAATGATGCAGTTTCATATTTAACGGATATTGTTTTGTTTCATTGTAGCATAATAATTGTTATAACTTTCCATGGCATTTCGTATATTATTATTAGTCATAAATGTCTCATAATAGCATGTCACTGAAATGGTGAAGAAATTCAATGGTGTAGGTGCAAATATATATTTCTAAAATTATATATTTACATTTACACCACTGTGTATTTCTTCACCATTATTTTTATTATAATATTATTACAAGCTTGATGGCGTGCGCTACGCTGCGCTGGAACCCGGCGCTGCCCGTCATGTCTCCCTTACCCTCCTGATCCCCTACCTTTCCCACCCCCACCTATAATGATAAAATCCACTTGCATTTTATCATTATAGGTTATTATTAGCTCAGTATAAATGGTAGAACATAACAAGCCATGAGACTGTTGGGAGAGAAATCATGCTTTGGAAAAATTAATATAAGAAGAAAACAAACGGGAAATATCTTGCAACCGAACTCGTTGGGTGCCAAGAAAGATGAGCAACCAATCATGATTAGTTTCAGGAATGTCGGCTTATTTACCGTCAGTGGCTGCCCCTTACCAAAAAAAGTAAATAAACTAATAAATAAATAAAATTAGAATATAGTTATAAGAAAGGGAAAGAAAAATTATGTAGAACAAGTCAGTAGCTCCTATTATTTTAAAAACGCAGACGTTTCTTATGGCCTTAGTCCAAAAGATCTTGAAGTTTGCAAAAAAATTTCCAATTAATAAAGGCATATATGAAAAACAATGATAAATAACAAATGGAAATAAGTGTTAAGAAAAGGTATGTCATCAAAGCAGTACATGTGCAAATGTATTGTAAGTAACGAAGTCACATGTTTGACAACTATGTGAAATAAACAGTGGGAAATATACAGCCAGAAAATGTATATCATGAAAGAGGTAAATGTGCAAATGTATTCTCGAGGAAGAATTGGCACTCGTCTCAAAAATTCTCAAATATACTACCTGATTGGGGGAATATATTTACAATGCAGTGGACGCTTTAGTGAAGTACACTTTGTTGCTTGAGCCACGCATCCTGAGACCTGGCGGCTGTTGCATGTCAAACGAAAAATGCTCGGCTATTTAATGCGTGCGGGGTCGAAGCAAGAAGAACCAGACGCGAGGAATGGTTTATGTCATGGTTGACTGAAGGTGGAGGGGTTTGTGGGGGAAGGGGGTTATTTTGAAATACATTCGCTAGAAGCAAGCATTTCTCGATCTTATAATAAGACAGTGTGTGGATTGAAGAGTGATATATACTTCTTCGCTTTTCGAAGACGGTGGATTGAAGAGTATGCGAAATTACTTCCTCATCTTTTCACAAGAAAGAACGTGGTTGGAGAGTAATATACGAAATACTTCCTCTTTTTCAAAAAGAACGTGGAATTGGAGAGAATATACGAAAGATTCCTTGATCTTTTCATAACAGGACGTGGATTGGAGAGTAATTTTCGGAAGTACTTCTTCGATCTTTTCGTAAGACAGGACGTGGATTGGAGGGTAATATACGAAAGTACTTCCTCGATCTTTTCGCAAGAAAGAACGTTGATTGGAGAGTAATATACGAAAGTACTTCCTCGATCTTTTCACAAGAAAGAACGTGGATTGGAGAGTAATATACGAAAGTACTTCCTCGATCTTTTCACAAGAAAGAACGTGGATTGGAGAGTAATATACGAAAGTACTTCCTCGATCTTTTCACAAGAAAGAACGTGGATTGGAGAGTAATATACGAAAGTACTTCCTCGATCTTTTCATAAGAAAGAACGTGGATTGGAGAGTAATATACGAAAGTACTTCCTCGATCTTGTCATAAGACAGGACGTGGATTGGGGACTAATATTCGGCAGTACTTCCTCGATCTTTTCACAAGAAAGAACGTGGATTGGAGAGTAATATACGAAAGTACTTCCTCGATCTTTTCACAAGAAAGAACGTGGATTGGAGAGTAATATACGATAGTACTTCCTCGATCTTTTCACAAGAAAGAACGTGGATTGGAGAGTAATATACGAAAGTACTTCCTCGATCTTTTCATAAGACAGGACGTGGATTGGAGAGTAATATACGAAAGTACTTCCTCGATCTTATCATAAGACAGGACGTGGATTGGGGACTAATATTCGGCAGTACTTCCTCGATCTTTTCACAAGAAAGAACGTGGATTGGAGAGTAATATACGAAAGTACTTCCTCGATCTTTTCATAAGACAGGACATGGATTGGAGAGTAATTTTCGGAAGTACTTCTTCGATCTTTTCATAAGACAGGACGTGGATTGGAGAGTAATATAAGAAAGTACTTCCTCGATCTTTTCACAAGAAAGAACGTGGATTGGAGAGTTATATACGAAAGTACTTCCTCGATCTTTTCACAAGAAAGAACGTGGATTGGAGAGTAATATACGAAAGTACTTCCTCGATCTTTTCATGGGACAGGACGTGGATTGGAAAGTAACACTGGGAAGTAGTTCCTCGATCTTGTCATAAGACAGGACGTAGGTTGGCAAGTAACATTCGGAAGCAGTTCTTCGATCTGATAGTAAAACAGCACATGGATTAAAGAGTAATAACCACAGTATATTGAGGAATGAAGAGGCAATAGAGGCAATTTACAGTAAAACAGTACTGGGATCTTAGAGTAAAACGCCACAAGTATTGAGGAATGAAGAGGCAATAGAGGCAATTTACAGTAAAACAGTACATGGATTAAAGAGTAATAACCACAGTATATTGAGGAATGAAGAGGCAATAGAGGCAATTTACGTGGAATTATTACTTTTTTTCGAATTTTTTTCGAGATTTCAGAGGTTCCTTTTCCCCTTCCTCTATTAAAAATAATGCAATTTTACGTAATGATAATTACGTAAAATTGCATTTTTATAAGTAGTTAGACTTTTATTTTCCGAGGTCGTTCTCTCTCTCTCGCTCGGTCTTCTCTGGATTAGCCATCCAGACTCCTGCTAGAGCCATCGGGTACATAACCCAGGGACTGTAAGCACATCTTATGTATTTAAAAAAAAACACCTAGGGAATTTGTCAGCTTAGCGAGACAGTAATCGTCGCGAGAAATAAAGAATTCATTAACAATGTTCTCTCTCTCTCTCTCTCTCTCTCTCTCTCTCTCTCTCTCTCTCTCTCTTTTATTCTTCCTTTATTTCATGCTTGTTTCGAGATGAAGGACGGAGAGGCTGTGGTGAGGTTTGCTGCTCCGTTTTCTTTACATGTGTATGTTATGGTGATGCGTGAGTTTGTATGAATTTGTGTATGAGCCTGGCTGCCGTTTTATGTGTGCTTTCGGGGCTTTTTATGGTCGTTTATGTGTCCACACATATATACACAACTATATATATATATATATATATATATATATATATATATATATATATATATATATATATATATCTATATATATATACATATATATACATATATATATACATATATATGTATATATATATATATATATATATATATATACATATATACTAGATGTATATGTGTGCGTACACGCATACACGCAGTATATGTATGAAACTTGAGCTGTATCGCGTGTTCGTCACGTATACATGCGCGCGCGTGTGTGCGTGTTTGTGCGTGCGAATTAGCGAATAATTAAGATAAAACGAGGATGTTACTATTTCGCTACAAAACGAGAAATTACTATTTCGTTTGGTGAATCGGCATTGATTGCTGCGATAACTAAAAGAAATTATTAAAAGAAATTGTCCTTTGATTCAGTTGAAATTCGGAAATGAACAGTTCTTCATTGTCTAGAATTACAGTTTCAGGTTTCTGATTATATCTGCCATCATATATTCACAAAGCTAGTACTCTCTCTCTCTCTCTCTCTCTCTCTCTCTCTCTCTTTCATAATCATAATTACGTATTCAAGGATTTATCGTTTTTGGTTGAACATGGGTCAAAAGCGCCTCAGTGGCGTGGTCGGTATGGTCTTGTCCTGACACCTCGGTGGTTGCTAGTTCGATTATCGGGCATTCCATTGAGGGGTTAGAGATGTGTATTTCTGGTGATAGAAGTTCACTCTCGACGTGGTTCGGCAGTAACGTAAAGCCGTTGGTCCCGTTGCTGAATAACCACTGGTTCCATGCAATGTTAAAACGCCATACAAACAAACAAAACAAACAAACATGGGTCTTGGTATCCTGATGTGGATGCTGAGCAAAATATGTCACACTGGATACTTCCGTAGATATACATGCATAAGCTCTTAAATTAAATTCTTGTTTCTTTAATCCAATTCATTCTTGTTTCGAATATATCATATAATTTCTAATTTTCCTAAAGCTAAAAATCAACCCAGATTAAAGTTGGTGTACTCCCTCCTTCAAAAAAAAAAACACGCGTAGGCTGTTTTTTTTAGTCATTGAAACATAATTATACAATATGAAAGTAAGATAATTGGTACTGTCATTATGCATCTTTATACCGTGTGTGTTTGTGTTTGTTTGTTTGTTGTTCATTCTGCTGGATAGCCCTCAGTATAAAATGGAGAAACCTGAATATTCTCTTCGCAGTTATTCATATTTGCAACACACGTATAAACGCCGTAAAAAGGAGCAGCTTTTCAAGCGGGATGTAGCCGTAACAAAGTGGAAATCTGAACCTCTGCAACTTTCAAAAAGAAAGAGAGAGAGAGAGAGAGGAGAAATAAAAAAAAGGACCGGTGTCGGGGGAGAGAGCAGACTCCGGACGAGGTGAAAGAGTTGAAACGTAAACCAGTATTCTGGGGGGAAAGATTTTGGCATTTTTCTTGTGCCTCCGTCCTAGTTGCAAATAAATACGCAATGTTCTCTTGTGTGTGTGTGTGTGTGTGTGTGTGTGTGTGTGTGTGTGTGTATGTGTATGTGTTTGTGTGTGTTTTACATTCACAACCAGGAATAAATGATTGAACATGTAGTAGTAAATGTGTCTTATGTTTCTGTGTGTGTGAGAGAGAGAGAGAGAGAGAGAGAGAGAGAGAGAGAGAGAGAGAGAGTTTGTCCACTCTCTCGTGAACCAAGTAGCTTTGCAACAGCAACACTTATGTGGCCCCTATTAGTTAACAAGGTCCCATACATCTCTAGCCATAAGCTAAGGCTAAGGAGAAATAGGCCTATGCAAAAATGTCGCAAAGAAATAAACATCACATCTCTTTGCCTCTTTAAAGAGAGAGCATCGAAGCAGGCTAAAAACAAATGAAAAGGCAAAAATAGGAAAGAAAGGGCTGAGACCTTAGTTTAATAAAACTGACGACTTCTCTCTCTCTCCTCTCTCTGCTCTCTCCTCTCTCTCTCGATGCAAGTTAGATGTAAGTTTGCTTGCATCATTCATTCCCTGTACTTTGATTTAAATGTTAAGCTTTTCAAGTATTTTTGTTATGTATTTTTTTTCAGTGTTGACTTCTCGAATTAGATTTTCTCGAGTAACAAAGAATGCTTTTGTTTCTTGCCTTTGTTTCCCTTGTCTTTAGTTTTTGTGCTTCTGTGTATGTGCAAATGTATTTTGTACGTATTTATGTATTATGTGCGTTTATGTGAGAATTTTGCCAGAAGAGAAAATTGAAGAACATTGATAGAACGTAATGATTCCAAAAGTTTGATAACGCAATTACCAATTCGGCAAGGACAAGTTGACCATTGACCGTTCAGTAGAAATTGCATAAAGGAGCGGGAATATGTTCCAAATGGCCAGCAAATGAAGATTCATAGGAATATAAGTAAACAAATTCATATCTCATGGTAGCACGGTGATCATATCAGACAAAGCAGAACAGGGAACTCAGTCAGGGGTCAGTCGATATCTGATCTAACATGCGTTGCTCAAAAGGCTTGCCTTGCAATTGCTCTCGTACGGACCATGAAGATCTGCAATGCAAGCGCCTCTCTTGCAACACATGATCGACGCCACCCATGCCATCTGATATCTCTTGCCTCACTTCCTGTCCTCCATCCTCCCTCCTCACTTGTCCTCCTCCTTCCTCCTCCTCCTTCCTCCCTTCCTCCCCCCCCTCTCCTCGCCCCCCCCCCCCCCCCCCCCCCTCCTCCCCCCGCCCGCCCCTCCCTCCCACTCCTTCCTAATCCTCCCCCCCCCCATCCCCTCCCGGCCCCGCCCCCAACCCCCCGCGGGCCACCCACCCCCCCCCGCCTATCCGCCCCCCCTCCTCCACCCCCCCTCCTCCTCCCCCCGTCCTCCACCCTGGCCGCTCCCTGCCTCCTCCTCCTCCTCCTCCGCTTTAACATGGTAAACGGAAACGGCAAAACAAAACGCCCCTAATGGACTGCACGGGATAATTACGTTCGACGAGTGGCTTGTTTTCTCTTTTAATGTGTCGCCATAAATCGCCGAAATTGGCACTTCATCTTATTCATTCCATCTGTTTTCAATGCGAAAATCCAATTGGGGCATACTCCCGCCCTTAAAATCTAATCTCTTCAAGGTCTGGGAATCCACTCCCCCTTATCCTCCCTCCATATCCCCTTACCCCGTCCACCCTCCACCCACCCCTCCCTCTCCGTCTCCCTCTCCCTCGTACTTTCATATCCTGTGCCTTTTCCACGGTTCACCGTTCTTCCCGTAAAGTACCTGTCTCCTCTTCCTTTTGTTCCAACTTGAGAGGCACCCATCATCTCTCTCTCTCTCTCTCTCTCTTTCTCTCTCTCTCTCTCCTCCGCCCCTCCTCTCCTCCTCTCCTCCTCCTCCTCCTCCTCTCCTCCTCCTCCTCCTCCTCCTCCTCCTCCTCCTCCTCCACCACCACACCACCACCACCACCACCACCACCACCACATATGCATGATTGAGGCACTGCTATAAATTTCTCTTTCCAATTCATCTCTTCGCAAGTCTCCGCCACGCTGGATTTAGATGTTTACACCTTTCTAATATGTCTATTTTTTTCTTTGAAGGCAGCACTGCCATCTTAAATTTTTAGACGACACGTTCGCTTTTTTACAGGCGTCAGTAATTAAATACCTGCGTTGGTAATTTAATAAATGCTGTGTCATTTTCCTCGTCGTATGGGCACTCTGTCGCAAAATGATTCTTTGAGTGGCTCTCATTTTCTGCTGAAAATGGCTAGTCTGGAAGTCCCCGACTGACCCTCTTGGCCCTCATTGCCTGGAATTCGGTCTGTTACGATTCTACAACTTCTTCTTCTTCTCTTCTTCTTCTTCTTCTTCTTCTTCTTCTTCTTCTTCTTACAAGAATCGCCCTCATCGTAGAGTATATTATGCCTAATTAAAAAGAATGATGGTATTTATACCAACTGCTTTTGCTCAGTCTTTTGATACTTTCTTTTTATGTACGTTTTTTAGAATGACCTATATTTGTAAATAGAATTAGGCATATCAGTAGGGCAAATTGCATGCCCTTGAGATTTATTAAAAATTTATTTTGCTGAAACCCTACTCATGAATATCTGCTCCGATTGACTGCTTGAGTATATTCAGATTGAAATTCCGCACTGGGAATCTCTCTGCTTATCGTGATCTGCGTCCTTTCAAATTGAAATTCCTCATTAGGAATCTCTCTCCTTATCGTGGTCTGCGTCCTTTCAAATTGAAATTCCTCACTGGGAATATCTCCTTATCGTGGTCTGCATCCTTTCAAAATGAAATTCCGCACTGGGAATCTGCTTATCGTGGTCTGCATCCTTTACTAAATTTACATTTGTAACAGCTGTCAATTTGTTCCTCTCATGAGATTGCCTTCATCTAGATATGAAGTCGCCAAACGACAAAATATGCATAAAGACGAACACTGACTATATTGCTTGGCATGTGAGATGGATGCGCTATTTGAAGAAAAATAGCCAGCTGTTTGGAAGAGAAATTATCAAGAGATATTAGAATTCACGCGTACTAAAGCTTTTTATCACTTATTATATTTTATCACTAATTATATTTTTATCACTTATTATATTTGTTTTTATCACTTATTATATTTCCCTGCGATCTGTTTTTGAGGATCGATGACCGTCATGTTTGTCACGTTTGTTCGTAATGTTGAATGAAATATTATAAAGTTCCGTTAATCTAACTGAGTTAAGTCATATGACCTCTTTTAGCAGCTAAAAGAAAAATGAAACAAACCGCTGTATCACTGTATCATTGTCTTTTGAAAATGGACGTCATAAAAAAAAAAAAGACGTTCACTCGTATTCAAAGAAGCATAGAGACAGGACGAAAAAAGTGGCTGTAATCGCGTCAAGATTCTAATTAGGTGTGAGTGTCGAGTAAAGAATGAATTTGAAGAACGCTAATTGGATGTTTTTGCGCCTCACCCGCGATGG
>NC_061092.1:32080065-32155065 GCF_015104395.2 Macrobrachium nipponense | reverse complement strand
CCTCGTCGAGCGGCATTTCAAAGTATTCATTCCTCGAATTCTCTTGGCGTTATTGGAGTTCTCCCGGGTAATTAGGATCACAGGTCATCTGACAGTTCTCTGTCCTCAGTTTGTTTTCTCTAATCATTTGATTGACAGGAGTTACGATTCGGAAGACAGGTACTTTTAAATCCTTCTCTCTCTCTCTCTCTCTCTCTCTCTCTCTCTCTCAGGTTGGAAAAGTTCACTTGTTAATGATTTTCATAGAGATTTAAATGGACGTGGAGTTAGATTAACGTCTTCGGTAATCATTGTATAGAAGTACATCGTCCGGAATACAATTCATACCATATTTACTCATTATATCTTAATTTGTTAATTCGATGTTTCTTTTTAAGTTACATTTATCGAAGACGACATCAATGTCATTTCATTTTATATTTCGAAATGTGCGTTGATGTGTGATAAAAATTTTTTTGTTAGCTTAAAGTTAACGTACCTGACGTAGCTTTGTGTATGTATATATTGGATGAATAGAGCTATAATCGAAGATAAATACTCACATGTGCGTGTCTACGCTTATTTAGATGTGTTTTGTATATATATATGATATATATATATATATATATATATATATATATATATATATATATATCCGTGTGTGTATATGTTGGTGTGTGTCTTGTTGTTGTTGTTGTTGTTATGACGAAGTTATTGATTTTCGGTGGTTTGCCATCCAGTTACGTTATTGTGGTAGGGTAGAAAAGACTTAATTTATCATTTGTTCGCCCGCTGACAATTATAAAGCCAAAAGCAGTCGGACGCCTGTTTAGTAGTTGTAGATGCGATTAAAGAAGTATTAATTAGGAGTGATAATGATAGTGGGTCTTGTTACTTAAGGAGTGATAATGGTAGTGGCCCTTGTTACTTAAGGAGTGATAATGGTAGTGGCCCTTGTTGCTTAAAGAGTGATAATGGTAGTGGTCCTTGTTACTTCAGGAGTGATGGTGGTAGTGGCCCTTGCTACTTAGAGAAGGATAGTGGCAGTAGCCGTGCTAAGTAAGTAGTGATAGTGATAAAGTCCCTTGCAAATTATGGGGTGATAGTGGTAGCATCACCCTGGTTATTCAAGGTGTGATAATGACAGTGATCCTTGCTACTTTAGTGATAGTGGTAGTGGCCTTACTACTTGAGTAGTGAAAGAAGGATAGTGTTGGTGGCCTTACTGCTTTGGGAACGATAGTGGTAGTTGCCCTTGGTACTATTGGCCATTGTTAATCAGGGAATGGTAGTGGCCCATGCTACTTAGGAGTGGTAGGGGCAGTTAACCCTGCTGCTTAAGAAGTGGTGGTGGCCTTTGCTACATAAGGAGTGATAGTGTTAGTGACCCTTGCTACTTAAGAAGTGGTAGAGGCCTTTCCTACTTAAGGGATGACAATGGTAGTGGCCCTGGCTACTTTACAGTCACCCAGCTGAAAGGGCAGTCTATAGCGTGGATGGCGAAGCTTTCGTAGCTGTTGGGGAAAAATATCAGAAAAAGACAAATTCTAGGGTCCCAGTAAATATAGAGCCCTGTAGGGAAATGGGTTTTATTTCTGGAGGGCAGAGGAAAAGAAAAAATAGGGGTCCAGTTGATGTGGCCATTGGTTCTAAACGTTTGATGAAGAATAGGAGGCGCACAGTGCCGGTTCCAGGAAGTCAAGAAAAAGGGGAACAGGAAAACAAAGGGGGTCGTGGGGGGTGGAGGAGGGAGAGGAGCGGGATAACAGCAGAGACAGCAGTCGCATGGGAAGCTTCTTCTTCTTCTCCCCCCCCCCCTACTTAATCCTTCCCCCCTTCCCCCCACATCTAATATCCAAGAGATCACTCATTCGGCGACAGAGGCCTTTGTTGTGGCTGAAGGGTCGGCAGAGGGTTGTGAGGGCAGGAAGGATGTTCTACTAGGAGATGGGAGGGGGGGAAGGGGAACTCGAAGATAACCCTCCCTCCCTTTCGGAAGGGGGAGAGATTGGAAGGGGAAGAGGGGGCAGGGAGAGAAAGGAAACATGAAGAGAAAGAGAGAGAAGAGGGATGTTGGAAGGAAGTACGCCTCGGAAATAAAAGAAAAGGCAGCGAGAAGGAAAGATGGATTATAGTGGATACTTTGTCATTAATCAGACTATACGAGACTATTTTTGTGTATGTGCGGGCGGGAAGCAGCCCTGGGGGAAGGCGGCGGGGGAGTTGAAGGAGGGTCATGGTGGCACTGGGTGTGCCAAAGAGGCAACAGCAGCAGCAAAGGAGGGAAAAAAAACGGCGTTGCGTAGAGGAAGTCTGAGAAAATGACGAGGGTTGGGGAAGATAATGTGTTCTGTTTCCTAGTCCTTTTGATGTTAGATTAGAGAAGCACATGGAATTGGTCCTTGTTTGGGTTGATGCAGCGAAACAAGGACGTGCTTTTGTTTGCGTGTTTCTTTAGCAGGGCGGAACATTCTCTTTTTCCTTATTTACAATGAACGCCATGTTCTTTGGAAGCTTGAATTTTCAGTCAGTGGCCCCTGTGGTGGAGTTGTTCCATATGAAAAAGTTTCATGTTCGTGTAATAATAACAATAATAATAATGAAGAAGAAAGAAATCCAGACTAATGTATACGTATATATTATTTAAAGATAGATCTGTACAGATAGCTTTCTGGAATCTGTTCGAGATTTAAAGTGAGAATCGAACAGATTCCCGAAAGCTTTCTGTACAGATTTATCATCAAATATATGTATACATGTACATAACTGAGGATTTGTTTCTCCATTTCAAGACTCATGCTACTATGAGTATTTTTTTTTATAATAATAATAATAATCTTTGCAGAATCTTTGCGCATTTAGTGTAAGAGGCGTTGTGGTCCCGTTTATTCAGAACTGAAAGAATTAGCGTAGTTTACCCGTTAAGATGGGGACATTTTCTGTCAAAAGAATGAACTATTTTAATTCTAGATTTACGATTTTTTTTTCTAACTTGTGGACTGTTTTCGGTAGGCTATTGAAACTTTCATTTAATAGTAGTAATATATATATATATATATATATATATATATATATATATTATACATACATCAATATTTGTCTATATATATTTATATATACATGCATCACACATACATATATTAAAATTATCCCATATAAAGGCCAAAGGTAGAAAGCTGATGCTATATACCTATATATATATATATATATATATATATATATATATATATATATATATATATATATATACCTCCGAGACAGTAATCTTAAGGGTAAAGCTTTCCGACGGTATAATCAAACAATGAATCCCCCTAGCTGTTGAATCCGCAAGTAACTGAAGCAACAAAATTCTTTAAAGTAAGTGTTATCTGTGACATGTCAGTTGATGGGGATAATATAATCTATCACACCTTTCGTTCGTTCTAGTAACTAAAGGTAAATGTGAGTAATGCTTAACTTGACTTGATTTGGGAGAGTTTAATCTACAGCTGTGCACTTTATGAATTTAGATTTAGTACAAAGATGTAACTTGAAAGATATCGGTTATTTTGCCAGTTGGTATTTATTAAAAACGAGCTTGTTGGAGCGCGCTACGTTGCGCTGGAACCCGGCACTTCCCATCATGTCTCCCCTACCCACCTGATCCCCTACCTCCCTGTCCCCACCAGTCATGGACAAATAGGCTTGCAGGTGGAGGGTTGATGTGTCATGTCTCCCCTTCCTCCCAATCCCCAACCTAGCTGTCCCCATCAGGGGTGGACAAACAGGTTTGCTGGAGAATGGTTGATGTGTCATGTCTCCCCTTCCCTCTCGATTCCCTACCTAGCTGTCCCCATCAGGGGTGGACAAATAGGTTTGCTGGAGGATGGTTGATGTGTCATGTCTCCCCTTCCCTCTCGATTCCCTACCTAGCTGTCCCCATCAGGGGTGGACAAATAGGTTTGCTGGAGGATGGTTGATGTGTCATGTCTCCCCTTCCCTCTCGGTGCCCTACCTACCGCTTCCCCACCCAGGGCGGACAAACAAGAAAGACTCACTTGGGTTTTATTATTAGAAAATTATGAAAGATATTTGTAAGTAAATCGTTAGATTTATATGTTCTAAGGAATAATACGGAGTATAATGTGCAAAAAGAAAAAAAAATGTAAAATAGTAGAAGGAACGACGAGACACGAAAGAGTACGAAGGAATAAAACTATTATGTAAATGAGAGCGGATGAGAGTGACACGCGCAAACACCAGCTTTCGGAAAAAAAAAATCGACAGAAATTGCATATTTCTCGAGGAAGAGATGAAGAAAAAAAGAATAAGTGTCTTCGCTTAGAAAAGGAAATGAAGTCGAACAGGCGTGGGGGATGAGGGGAGGGGAGGGCGATGAAGAAGAGTGTATCTATGAGAGAGAGAGAGGGAGAGAGGCGGGGGGAAGAAGGATGTATCTCAAAGAGAGAGAGAGAGAGAGAGAGAGAGAGAGAGAGAGAGGGTGTATTTGATATATATATATATATATATATATATATATATAATATATATATTATATATATATAATATCAGATACACTCTCTCCGTCTCTCTCTCTTGAGTTATTTATCATATATATATATATGTATATATATATATCTATATATATATATATATATTATATATATCTATATATATATATACATATACATATATAATGGACTTAAAAATTCCAAAGACATAGAATGATTATTCAAACGCCAATTCATTGGACTCTTAAAGGAACAGATTGGTGTCACTTTCCCAGGTTTAAATGCATATTCAAACATTTATAAATTCGTCCATTTAGTTTATTTAGTTTTGTTTCGATGACGGCGCTTTCTATCATTTTAATGTTTATTTGCTGCTTCGGACTCGGAAGAAAAAATACAGGGTACATTTTCCAGACGCTAACAAAATAAATTAATTTGCGTTCTGATTGCGAAGAATCGTCATTTCATCGCTGGTGGAGTTTTGTTTATTTTTAGTGCGACGTAGCAGGAACTCGTCAGACAGTTGCAAAGCATCACGAACATGAATATATATCGTATTCGCGCAGTTGTGTTAGAATATGAAACGAAAGAATAGAAAAATTCACACGCAAGAAAAATGCTGGCCTAATAACTTCCTAAAACCAACTCTCAAAATACACTAGGGTCTCTCTCTCTCTCTCTCTCTCTCTCTCTCTCTCTCTCTCTCTCTCTCTCTCTCTCTCTCTCCAAATAGGTTTATTCTTCATATTGAAATGCCTATGATTCAAGTAGGTAGAAATCTTCTGTGAATGCTATCATTGAACATGAATTACTTCATTACATATTTATCTGCCTATTTGTTTATCTACTTATTTCATTGCTTACAAATTTCACTTGTTTGCATCCTGATTTCATCCCTTACTTGTTCAATTGCTTACAATCTTATGGCCCCCTGGCCTATAAATATTTTTATGTGCGCTTGTATATTACTTATTTGCTCGCTTATGTATTCATTTATTCATTTGTATATTTGTATATATTGGTTTATTTATTGTCACATATGTACCACATCTAATCTAATTGTTGTTTATGAAACAATCACAAAACTTATTATCTTGAACATGATCGCGATCATTATGTTAAGAATGATACCAAAAGTAACATCTGACTTTTGGTTTTATGCAAAATTTATTTTCAATTCAATTTCCTCAACATAACAAACACCTTTACTCTCTGGTATGGTTTACCTGTCTCTTCCTATGGCTTAATTTTTTACCTTTTCTGTGTTTTTTTGTTTATGCGTTGTTCTTCCTTATCAATATTTCAGTTGCCTGTCAATTTCTAGGTTTATGTCACCTCAAGAACCTGGAGATATATCACACACATATTTGCGAATACCAGAGCTGAAATTAAGATTTCTTTTGCGAAATGGTAAAACCAGAAGTACTATTGTTTGTGCATCTCAAAGACATTTGGTTCTATAATGAACATATAATGATTACTGAAGACTGACTTGCAGCGATATAGACAGATAATCATAAGTTTTTAAAATATGGTATTTATAAAGACAGATAATCATATATTTTTTTTTTAAATATGGTATTTACTCAGAATTTCAAGTTGTTCAACCATCATGAACAGCGGTCTTTGGGAGCAAATGAATGTTTTCAGGAAAGGTGAAGTTCGTTAGGAGGCAATGGCAATTTTACAGGCAGGTTAATATTATTATTACTAATATCATTACTCTTTGGAATTTGAAATATTTATCAAGCTTCAGACATATGACATTTTGCTAAGAACACACACTTCATGAGAATCTACATTATTGCCGCTGACAACATTAATTTGATTTACGTTCAAGTAGTTAAGCTTGATTCTTCTCCACATGAAGTTCTAAGACGCTTTGAACAGTTGTCCAGGTTATTGTACTTTGCTTCTCTTTAGTGAATTCTGTATCTGGTTCAATCTAAGACAGCAGT
The DNA here is from genome assembly GCF_015104395.2 of Macrobrachium nipponense. Classification (NCBI taxonomy): domain Eukaryota; kingdom Metazoa; phylum Arthropoda; class Malacostraca; order Decapoda; family Palaemonidae; genus Macrobrachium; species Macrobrachium nipponense. The sequence goes on along the minus strand of NC_061092.1, from coordinate 32,148,638 downwards.
TCCTATTCTAAAGCGCTAAATCAATTGTACTGATTTTTTTAAGCATTAGAATTATTTTTTACTCTTTTAATCGCATTTTTAAGTTGTAAAACCGAGTGTTTGTAATAATATAGCATATTCAAAAAGGCCTTGGAATTAACACGAAAGATCTAAACTCCGTTGTTTTATATACATATATATATATATATATATATATATATATATATATATATATATATATATCGTGTTTTGCTTTTCATCTATTTCCATTAGTGCATGCACTCTTATTTCATATTCCTCCTTATAGTTTAGTATTTCAAATAAATATAATTTCTATTAATTTGCCTTGTTTTTGTTTGAGTTTGTCTTCTTAACATAAGAGTATTCTTTTTATTTTTCCTCTTTACATTCGTTCTCCTTCATATTCGCAATACCTCTTCTTTGCTACCTGTTTTGTAATTTCACTCATCTCTGCTATTCTGTCCAGATTCGATTCTGCAATAACCCTCTTGCTTTCTCACGACAAATTTCTTAGAGCGCTCATCTTCTGATCTTTTGTATCTTGTCTCTTCCTCTTGTCCTTTGAAGTTCTTATAAAGTCCTTATCAGATATGTAGGGTTTACTGATAACACTAATATTAGGAAATGGTCGCTATAGCTTTAGAGTGCTTCAGAATCAGCGCGTATTGCAAAAAATTGGATCCTGTGAAAAATACTTTCCATTTTACCATTTTCTTTACTTTTCTCCATTAGTCTACAGTGGTACCTTGACCCACGAGTTTAATTCGTGCGGTGGCCGAGCTCGTAGCTCAACTTGCTCGCACTTAAAATCAATTTTCCCCATTGAAAATACTTATAATGCCCTTAATCCGTTCCAACCCTCAAAATGCCAAACCTTATTTTTATGTTTCATGTTATTATATAAGGAAAATACATATCTAAATAAAAAATATTGTATAAAAACATAATAGAAAGGGTATTTAAAGATAAAATAAGGTTTCATACACTGTACAGGTAGTGTTTAAGTTACGATAATTCGTCTTGCGATAATCCGATTTTACGAGAGTCCAAATTATAATAGTCTAACTTTATCCCATCTTCTAGTTAAATAAGTTCAAAAAACAGCAAAAGAGAATGATGAAAGTATTGTTTTAACGTTATACTCGTTGCGTAAATGTGTACAGCCATGAACAACCGAACGAGAAACGGCTTTTTTTTGCTAATTACAACTAAATTGGATAACAACAACCTCCGTTTGGCTTGCATTTCAACCATCGTACGATAGTAAACAATTACCGTAGTTATGTTATAAATGACGTTTTATGTAGAATAGGACTGATATTTTTATGTAACAATTTTATTCGCTATAGGTATATCAGAGATCAACAAAGAAATATACGTTCAATGTTAACCATGTTGTAGCTGAAGCTGAGAATACTGTTCAAGCTACCAAGAATAAAACTCCCGTAAACCTATGCCACCAAACACAACCGTAGGTAAAATTGAGAGAAAATCTTATTAATCAAGACTACTGGGCTTGAAAGAACGCATTTTACTGTTGTTTTCACGTGATAAAAGAAAAATAAAAGATAAATATCGTGAAAATAGCTATCGGAATCACGTAATTTTATTACTCAATAAACATGCCGCAAACATAATCTGTTAACGAAAAAAAAAAATTTAGTTCACAATCACAACGAGTAGTATTCAAGTCATATTTCGACTTAAAAACACGTCCCATAACGAAAAATTCCCTTGTCTCATATAAATCTGTCTAGATATTCGTTTATGCTAACCAGAAGCAAGAAAATTCGCTCAGAATTGAATTAAATATGGCGAAAAAAACTTGTACAGAGTTTAATATTTAATGTTTAGCCAGTTGGAAAAGCTTCTTCAATGGGCAAACATGAACATTGTCCAAAATATATCGAAATAAACTTCGGTCTAAGGCAGATACATACGTCTAGAATGGTCTGGCTCACGAAGTCTCATTTATTGTGTAGAGGTGTGCAAGAACATTTATAATAATAAATAGATAAGTAGCACTAGTTAAATAAATAGTCAGGGCCACGTAAAAATATTTGGCTTCCCCAGTAAGCCAACAAAAATTGTCGTTAGACAGCAACTGGTGGCTCAGATATAGTTTATTTGTTTATTTATTTATTTATTACCATCTATGTTAATAGTATTGCCATCTAAGAATTTTACTCTCAAGTCAGATCTTAGTTTCGAAGAAGACATGTTCATCATACTAGGTAAGACAGACGAGTGTCTGGCTTATTTTCGAAGAAGAAAACTTACTTGACACAGGGTACACGTAAAAGATTGCTTGTGATTGTATAATTAGAATAATACTTGACACAGGGTACACAAAATAGATTGTTTGTAGTTGTAATTAGAATAATACTTACATGGCACAGGGTACGCCAAATAGATTGTTTGTAGTTATAATTAGAATAACACTTACCCGGCACAGGGTATGCCAAATAGATTGTTTGTGGTTGTAATTAGAATAACACCTGGCACATGGTATGCCAAATAGATTGTTTGTGGTTGTAATTAGAATAACACCTACCAGGCATAAAATACATCAAATAGATTGTAGTTGTAATGAGAATAATACTTACCTGGCACAGGGTATTCCAAATAGATTGCCTTTAGCTGTAATTAGAATACTTACCTGGCACATGGTATGCCAAATACATTGCTTCTAGTTGTAATTAGAAGTATACTTACCTGACACTGGGTACACCAAATACATTGCTTCTAGTTGTAATTAGAAGTATACTTACCTGACACTGGGTACACCAAATACATTGCTTCTAGTTGTAATTAGAAGTATACTTACCTGACACTGGGTACACCAAATACACTGCTTCTAGTTGTAATTAGAGGTATACTTACCTGACACTGGGTACACCAAATACATTGCTTCTAGTTGTAATTAGAAGTATACTTACCTGGCACAGGGTACACCAAATACACTGCTTCTAGTTGTAATTAGAAGTATACTTACCTGACACTGGGTACACCAAATACATTGCTTCTAGTTGTAATTAGAAGTATACTTACCTGGCACAGGGTACACCAAATACACTGCTTCTAGTTGTAATTAGAAGTATACTTACCTGACACTGGGTACACCAAATACATTGTTTCTTGTTGTAATGAGAAGTATACTTATCTGGCACAGGGTACACCAATTACACTGCTTCTAGCTGTAACTGGAAGCTTACTTACCCAGCACAGGGTACACCAAATGCATTGCTTCTAGTTGTAATTAAAAAGCATACTTACCTGGCACAGGGTACACCAAATACATTGCTTCTAGTTGTAATTAGAAGTAAACTTACCTGGCACAGGGTACACCAAATACATTGCTTCTAGTTGTAATTAAAAGTATACTTACCTGGCACAGGGTACACCAAATACATTGCTTCTAGTTGTAATTAGAAGTATACTTACCTGGCACAGGGTACACCAAATACATTGCTTCTAGTTGTAATTAGAAGTATACTTACCTGGCACAAAGTACACTAAATACATTGATTCTAATTGTAATTAGAAGTAAACTTACCTGGCACAGGGTACACTAAATACATAGCTTCTAGTTGTAATTAAAAGTATACTTACCTGGCACAGGGTACGCCAAATAGATTGCTTTTGTTGTAATTAGAAGTATACTTAGCTGGCACATGGTATGCCAAATACATTGCTTCTAGTTGTAATTAGAAGCATACTTACCTGGTACAGGGTACACCAAATGGATTGCTTCTAATTGTAATTAGAAGCATACTTACCTGGCACAGGGTACACTAAATAGATTGGCTCTAGTGGTAATTAGATAAATACTTGCCTGGTACAGGCTACACCAAATAGATTGCTTCTAGTTGTAATTAGAAGTATACTTACCCGGCACAGGGTGTTCCAAATAGATTGCTTCTAGTTGTAATTAGAAGTATACTTACCTGGCACAGGGTATTCCAAATAGATTGCCTCTAGTTGTAATTAGAATAATACTTAGCTGGCACAGGATACTCCAAATAGATTGTCTTTAGTTGTAATTAGAATACTTACCTGGTACAGGGTATTCCAAATAGATTGCTTCTAGTTGTAATTAGAAGCATCTTACCTGGCACAGGGTACACCAAATACATTGCTTCTAGTTGTAATGGGAATGATACTTACATGGCCCAGGGTACACCAAACATTGCTTCTAGTTGCAGTTGGAACAATACTTACCTGGCAAAGGGTACCCCAAAATGATTGCTGTCATTTCCTTTTCTTCTTCCAGTATTTTGTATTTGGTTCCTAGTTCAACCTTTCTGCTATATCCTTAATCGTCTGATATACTAAGTACTGAAGACTCCTTTCGCAATCCAGGATTCCATCCGCTCACATCTGGTCTTTGGGTCTCCAGCTTGCTTCTGTTTGGAAAGCTTTTAGTGCTTCTGAATCTTCATCCTACACTGTTATTGCCTAATCATTGGTTTGTTTTTTGGCCTGCAGGTGATGGTTAGGCCAATGTTCGAGTTCTTCATGGTGTCTTGTTGATGAGATTATCTTCTGGGACCTCAATTTCTCTGCGCGTTTCTCTCCAATTGCGTCTGGAGCTTCCGTACTTGTGTGACTTCCCCTCAGCTATTCCCTTAATATTTATTAGCTCTTCCTTTCTTCTTCTTGTCTACTTCTCCAACTATTCCTCCTTCGTTGCAGCTGTCTGTGTTTTCCAAAGTGTCAACTTGAGATCCTCCCTCGTCTTCCACAATCCAGGATTCCATCCGTTCACATCTGGTCCTCAGGTCTCAAACTTGCTTCTCTCTGGAAAGCTTTTAGGGCTGTCGCATCGTCGTCCTCCACTGTTATTCTTTTCTCTGAGCTTCCTTTTACCTTAGATTTCAAATCAGACGCATGCGAGCTCCGAAGCCTTCAAAGATGGCTTCTAAGGATCTCGAAGCTTGCATCTAGTCTTCGGATACAGTGAACCTTATAGCGTTGGGTGTACTACAGTTCATTTTTCAATCCATCTTTGTATCTTGAGTCTTCGCGTCGGCAAGTTAATGTCATTTCATTATTCCTTTCTTGGTCGAACTTCAGTGGGTGGCAGGCCTGACCTGGAGCGTCAAGGATTCTAAAACGACTTCGGGTAAACCACCCCTCAGACTTGAGCTGGATTCTAATTATATTTCTCCTAGTCAGCTCTGCTGCTTCCTGAATGCTTCCCACCCTTCAAGGAAAAGATTCCAGTAGATCTGAAGCAGCATGTTAGTGGGGGGATGACCGATGCTATGGAGGAGAGTGGAGTCTGGGTCTCCAGACTTCGGAGAACGAATGGGCGTGATCCGTGAGGATAATGCAAGTACGTGTTTTTATGCCTTTCCTTTCAAAATTCTTCCGTTCGAAGTTTTGGATTTTCAACATACCGTGGAAGTTTCCGTCTGTTTCTTATATGTTCGAGAAAAAAAAAAACGGAAATTATTTATCATTTGTCTCCAGTATATCAACTTGCCTGACATAATTTCAAGTCAGGCGTTCTCTTGTAATGTTATGATGACGTGTGCAACGACAGAATATTTTCTTCTGGGATTAACCTTATCTTTATATTTATTTCTTATTTATTTCTTTTTATTTACTTATATCTCATTAGATACATACTGTGTGTGATATTATAGGTCTTCCACTGAACGATTTTGTACGCTTGATGTAACTTTAAATGTTGTTATACTCTCTCTCTCTCTCTCTCTACTCTCTCTTCTTTCTCTCGTCTCTCTCTTCTGTATTCTCTCTCTCTCTCTCTCTCTCTCTCAGCTAGTTGTGAATTGAGAGCGACTATCGCAGTGCCAATTGGCGGCCGCACGGTTGCGAAGGGATATATACCCTGCAATTTAGACAAAGCAGTTGTTGGGATTTTGCAGATGTTCTTGCTCAAGATTGCAATGCAGATGTACTGAGCTTTTTAATCTTTTCTTGTAAAGAAAATCAGGTGGCCGAGTTATATATATATATATATATATATATATATATATATATATATATATATATATATATATATATGTATATATATATATATATATATATATATATATATATATATATATATATATATATATATATATATATATATATATATATATATATATATATATATATTAGAGAGACAGAACGAGAGACAGAGAGAAAACATTGAGTAACATTACACAATTCATTATGCCTTCTGAATCTCCAAATGACAACAGCGTCATTATAAAGTGGTTGATATTCAAGACAGTCGTCAATGTCAGTCACGAGAATCACTTAACGCAGCAGTGCTCTGGTGTCTGTCTCTTCGTTTAGTCTAATCGGTAAAGCAGAGAAGAAACACCCGCGAGAAATTAAATTGGTTTCGTTTTTCTCCAAAAAACTGTTTGATTTAAATAAAAACTCGCACTTGCTATTAAAGAAGAAGGAATCTTCAGTCGTAGGACTATAAACCCTGGGATGTTGCCCCAGAATAGAAGGAAAAATATAACTGCCTATTGGTACCGTCCGCGATAAGAGTATGCGGCTTCACACCCTTCCCCTTCCAACAATCCCACTTCTTCTCCCCCTCCCCCTCTGCGTCCGACCCCCCCCCCCACCCCCACCGTGGATGGTGAGATAATGGGCTAGTGTTTATTGTGTGAAAAGGGTTGGCAGAAGGCGATGTTGTGACAGGGTGCAGCCAATGTTGGTGCAGTCAATGGACCAAGGTTTATCCGACCAGCGCAGGGTTTGAAAGATTTGTGGCTCCTGCTGGACTTAACTGCGGATTATGATGCGCGCGTATGTTCTGTCATAAGCACGCGTATGTGTAGTGTGTGTGTGTGTATATATATGTGCATATATATATATATATATATAGATATATATATATACACTACATATACATATGTATATATATATACTTTTATATATATATATATATATATATATATATATATATATATATATATATATTATATATATGTCTTATCACATTACCTCTTGCGGTGGCGGTGTGGTTTAAAGCTTCACTGTGCGTCTTAGATTTGTTGGTTTCCATGGTTCGCGCCCGTGAGCTGACAAATCTCTTATCGACTCAAATATATTCCCCTTCGGTTAAACATATATGAAATATATTAATTTCCGAGGTAGAGCGAATTAGATGTTAAAGGACATTTGTAGCTCGATGTATATATACATATATCTATCTATCCATGTGTGTGTATATATATATATATATATATATATATATATATATATATATATATAATGGCACCGTTATTAGCTTCTTACGAAGGCACGCTCTTAAAAGGAAAGGCATAGGGAAATTAATACACACTACACACATATATACATGCACACACACCTATATATTATGGTATATATAAAGACTCAATGTGCATTTATGCGATGGCGTTAATTTCTCTTCTTTCATAATGATGCACAGCTCAGGCGTTTATGTATTGCAACGTCGGTTGTTTAGACAGCAGTAATGTAAGCATTATCTGTTTGCAATCATCACGGCAACTAATTGGGTCGGACTAATTTGAGAGTGATTAGATAAACGTTATGGCACTTTTATTTAGATAATTTTATAGAACAGATGAACCGTAGATATAATTATAATGAGGGTTTATTTTAATTTGATAAATATTAAACGGCACTTTGTATATTTTGTTCCGAAAGGGTATGCAGTTACACAAACACTATTTTTTCGTTGCGACAACGAATGGTAGGTATCAGCAGGGTAGACACTAGATAGCAACATAAACAACAGTATTTGTTCCTATGCATGTGACAGCACCGGCCGCTGACAGCCACAGTGGAACAGGTGCTTCCAGCCCTGGAAGTGAGTTTTTTTTCCTCGGATCAGGTGTCAACCGCAGGACTGGATCTTTGAAGCCGAAGGTTATTCAAAAGAGAAATAAATAGATAAAAATCAGTATCCGGTAGCGGAAAAGCGTTGGGGTAATGATTAAGAAACAAAAAAATTTTTTTTTTCTTTTTTGATTCGTTGGGATATTAAACTGTAGATTAGGATAGATTAGGATGTACCTTACTTACCTCGAGCATATAGGAGAAGCATGATAGCGGTATATGTAGAGCTCGCGGTAATTTTAGTTACAGGGTTTAAAAATTTAATGAGATTTTCAGTCTCCGTACTCATGGTTAGATTGCAGTGGGGGGTCTCTTTCATATTTTGTAACTATTATTGTGCGTCAGTGTACGCACTATATTTACTGATATGTGCATGGTTATGGTTACTTGTAATATAAACATTTCTGGTAATTCTTTTTTTCTTTTTAAAAGTAATTACTGCCTGTTCCTTCTCCTAAAGACACTTTAGTTACCTTCTAAAAGCAGTTTTCATCAAATTGCTGACATACCTGGTATATCAGTATTGCTAATTGTTTTAACTATGCACATCTAGTTTTATTTTATATCATAACAAAATGTCCCTGCAATTTATTTGTTCTTGCATTTCTGATTCACTGTTGTCAAGGGGCCAATTGATACATTAATTTGAAAGCAGTATTCCTGAAATATAGAAATATGGCCGGTTTCCATCTAGTCACGAACTGCGTTCAAATTGTTCAAAATGATAACTGTAAGGAAACGTCCAATTATTTTACTCCTAATTTAAATAAACAGAGGAAGCGACGGAATTTGATTTTGAATTTGAAATAGAATTTTGTCTATTGAGAGGTTAGGGTATTAGACAAACCCCCCCGCGCTCCCTTAGTTCATACATGTTAGAGAGAAAATGAAACGTTACACTTTAATAAATTTTACGGAATGTATGTGTGGGAGGTGGGGGGTGGTTGGTGCGTCGCTGTATGGGAGGAGGGGATCCTATAATTCCTCCAAGGGGGGCGGGGCGTTGTGGGTGGGAAGGCGGGGTGACCAGGATATTGGTTGACGGTCAGCGATGATGTTTGGTTTGGTTCGTTTTGTCACCGGCATCTGGTTTCCCAGAGGACCTTGAAGTTCGTTTTGGCTCTCTCTCTCTCTCTCTCTCTCTCTCTCTTTGTCGCTGAGAAAACCAGATTTACTCGACCTCTCCGCGTAATCTACAATGCAGATGATGTGGCCATTTAAAATCACGTACAGACTCACTCACTCTCTTGTCTCCTCCCCCCCACCCGCCCCTTTGCCCTCTTTCCCTTCCTCTTCCTCCCACTCCTCCTTCTCTCGTCTTTCGTCCTTTGCATCTATATTCCTTTGACTTTTACCTTCCAAAGAGGCCGGCATGTTGACGATACAACAGGCGACACTAGTCAAGTGGACTGCCATGTTGTCATCCTCAGTGAGGAGAGAGAAGCGTCGGAGGTTTTGGCTTTATACGAAATTATTCGTAAAATGACGATCTGTGACGTTCGTGCGAAAGAGTCGACTCTCTCTCTCTCTCTCTCTCTCTCTCTCTCTCGTCCTATAGAAATCGTGGTAAAGTTATGGTTATATATTTTTGACTATGTAGTTTTCCACGTACGTATGCGCATGCGCATTAGTGTGCGAATATCATTTATCAGTACGACAAATGTATTTTTTATGAATGTATATATATATTATATATATATATATATATATATATATATATATATATATGTGTGTGTGTGTGTGTGTGTGTGTGTGTGCGTGTGTGTGTGTAATATAATATATAACATATCCCATGCGCATGCTTATTTTCTCGTTTTTGTTTTAGCAATCCGTGTCGTGCTTAGTATTCCGTATTTTACCCAGTCTATTTGTAGGGGCGGTCACGCTTTAACCCAAATTTAGGGCTGAGTAATAATGGTCCCTCCATTTTTCCATATGTACGCATGTTTGCGAGTAAATGCATGTAATGAAAATTATAGCATTTATTGGACAGTCAGATTTGACGAGCACGAACTATATAGCCATGCAGAATTTTGCCGTCCCATGATTACTTGCATTCATAAAATGTAATTGATTTAACATTAATTCAGTTACGCATGGGGAAAAGTCAATGCCTTGTCATAGAATGTTCTCACCTGCCTTTTTCCTGTGAAAATTTTTTTGGCAGCAAACTTTTCAATTACACTAATTGAAAGTTAAATATTCAAGTGACAATTTGCATTCATGAATGTTAAAAGCTTCATTAGCTTAGTATTTGGATATTTATGAAATTAATCAAGGTATTATGGATCATAAAACTAGTTTTAATATTTTTTGTTTGCACTCAATCACATTTCGGTTTGTTTCGTATCAGTAGGAAAACAGGCGTCATCTCCCGGGCACAAGATCGAGGTTCATAATGTTTAATGTCCATTTTATTCCCCCTGGGATGGAGTCGGTTGGATGTTCTCCATCCAGGATTGTTTTCCGAACGCCCATATTCTTAAGAGCTAGAGATGGAGAATGCTTTTCGCTGTCTCCTGACAGTTTGCTGTTTGATGAACAGGCGAGAAAGACGTGTAGTAATCGTCTTCCAATTACCAATTTGTCTTTTGGTCGAACTGGAGATGAAAACCTCTGACTCAGTATCGCCGCCGCCGCCGCCCCCCCCCAAGATTGTCACTGCTGAGATCGTTCGTTGCCATTACAGTCTGTTACGCATGAAGGTGTGCACAGTTTCGATGATGTAACGTAAAGCCATGATTGTTACGTAATAAAAAGTAGTATGATTAACAGTTTGAAAGCAGCAGTCGGAGGGACAGCACGAAGAAAAGTAGCTGGAAAGCTACTGTTAGCTTTCGAAAAGCAGTGTGGCGGCTGTACAATGATCGCTGACCATGAAAATTAGCAGAAGCCTGCAACAAACCATAGCTGCTTGGTGTAAGCAGAGATGGGTCCCACTGAAGCCCGAAACACTTCCAAAAAAGTAAGTAAAACAGAAAAAGCTAATGAATCCCGAAAGGGCCTTCATGCAGACAGACAGACAGCCATATTAGATTTTACCTGAATGGAACAGCGATAATGGAGCGTATTTTTAGAAACACCAAAAAGAAAGTTTACCCTGGGTTGAAGTTTATAACCTCATGAATTTGCGCGAAATTACCTCGGGATTGGTTTGACCCTGAACCTCCATTACGGTTATCGATTGTTCGGTCGTGATTGAGTTTTGACGTGCGAGGGACTGACCGAACTGACTGCTGAACCCTGTTTTTGTATGCATGTTATTATTATTACTATTCTTGTAGTTGTTGCTGTTATGCTTGAGCTCATGTTGTATGGAGACAGGGAACAAAGCCAAATCCTGTTTTTGTTTATTATTATTATTATTATTATTATTATTATTATTATTACAATTATTATTATTATTATTATTATTATTATTATTATTATTATTATTATTATTATTATTATTATTATTATTATACTTGAGCTCATATTCTGGAGGTAGGGAACAAAGACAAATCCTGTTTTTATATGAATATCATTATTTATTTTGAAAAGAAAATAGTAAAAAGAATTGTAATAAAATCGGTTCCACTGATGCTGACATTCTTTTTAACCGATTATTATTATTATTATTATTATTATTATTATTATTATTATTATTATTATTATTATTATTATTATTATTATTATTATTTTATACTTCAGCTGGTATTATATGGAGCAAGGGAAAAAAGACAAATCCTTCACAGATTAAAATGGCCACTTATGAAAAATGGTGATAGGCTATACAAAGAGGAATAAAGAAGCTTAAAGGGCTCGATGTACCGCTCTGTACTTGAGGAGGGGAAAAGGCAAGGGTTACATTCCTACATTTGCGAATTCACAACTTCTTATAACCTTAAAACATTACTTGCAAATCATAAAACACTATTTACCGCTCTTCTTCTTTCGAATCACAGAGATCCCGGATTTAACCAGTTGCACATTCCGCCCCTTACCTAGCTCTCTCTCCCGTGGTGCACTGTTGACTTTACTAAAGTTCTCTGTAGCGTCCCTTCGGCCCCTAGCAGCAACTTCTTTCATTCCTTTAATTGTACCCTATTCATATTCTCTTTCTTCCACCTGACTTTCCACCCTCTCTAACAATTGATTCATGGTGCAACTGCAAGGTTTTCCTCCTGTTACATCTTTCAAACCTTCTCACTGTCAATTTTCCCTTTCAGTGCTGAATGGTCTCATAGGTCCCAGGGTCTAAAATCTTTATTTCCCTCCCTCCGCACCTGTCTATAACTATTTGTTTTCTTTTCTCTTTTCTTTCTTTCTTTTTCCCACTCCGACCTCCCGTCGAAAAAGTCCACCAGCTACATCCACCAAGTAATCAGCATTTTAAATGATGGCTCCAGACCCCTGGAATGGCGTCCGCTGACGGGTAGTGTGTGTGTGTGTGAGCATTTGGATCATCCTTCGAGTGGTGATGAGGGAGGGGATGGGAAGGGGAAAGGGAAGGGGGGGGGGGTGTGGGGAAGTGATGGGGGAGGGAGGGGCGCCCTTGTGGCCACCGCTGCAGGTAGTGATTAAAATGCCTGTTACCTCTTGTGCCCCCGTGTGGCTGGCTTTTGCACTCCGTTGGTGTCCGACTGAAGGGAAGGTTGAGGATGGAAAGGTGTCCCAATTATAGCAACCATACACTTGCCCCCCCCCCCTCCCCCCTTCTTTCTCTCTCTCTCTCTCTCTCTCTCATTTTCTTTGTGATGAGTTGCATTCTTTATCATTTTTTCTCTCCCAATTGATCATCCCTTTTGGACTCTCTCTCTCTTTTGCTTTGTGATATGTTGCATTCTTTTATCATTCTCTCTCTTCCAAATTATCTCTATTTTGATCTCTCTCTCTCTCTCTCTCTCTCTCTCTCTCTCTCTCTCGTGTATGTGGGACGTTAAGGATCTCTCTCTCTCTCTCTCTCTCTCTCTCTCTCTCTCTCTCTACTTGTTTCTTGGGCGTTACGGGTAGATGCTGTCATCCCCCGCATAACTCCTTTCTCGAAAACTCTCTCTCTCTCTCTCTCTCTCTCTCTCTCTCTCTCTCTACGTACGTATTTGTGGGTCGTTATGGATAGACGTTGTCATCCCCTTTGTGCTTTCCCCCTAAGATAGATTATTGTGCTTTTATTTTCGTGGCGTCGCTATCTTTTTATTTTTATATTTTTGTATTATTTTTTTCTATTTATTTTTTTTCCTTTTGCGGAAGGGAAGGGGGTTCATAACGCTTAACTAAACGAGAGAGAGAGAGAGAGAGAGAGAGAGAGAGAGAGAGAGAGAGACCTGGTGACCATACTCTGCCACGGTTCCACACAGTTCCACACAGCAGTATGGAAAGGTTCACTTCTCGTTTCACAACGAAGTGCGCTCTCTGTATACATATACATATATATATATATATATATATATATATATATATATATATATATATATATATATGCGCGAATACCACAGGAAAATGATAGGCGGAAATCCAAGCGCTTTCGTGTTTACTAAGACGAAAGCGCTGGGATTTCTGCCTATCATTTTCTTGTGGTATTCGCTTATTTGATGAAGTCACGTGTATGTACTGTGATTTTTAAGCATATATCTATATATATATATATATATATTATATATATATATATATATGTTTTATGTATATATGTAATATATTCATTTGTATTTATGTAGTATATACTTACATACATAGAAGCACATATATACATGCATCCGCGTGTATATGTGTATGAGTGTGTGATTATAAAGAAGTTCCAGAGAGGTTATAATTCACAACCGATAATTAATTAGACATACGACTGTCCGATTTGGCACGTTACCCCACTCGCGAAACATAATTAGTCTTGTGTCCTTGAAACAGCCAGGTATGGTCTCGCATGAAGAAATCGTAACTCAATTGATAGACAGGCTTCTGGTGTGTGTGAGTGTCCGCTTGTCTTACCTCTATCCATTAATCATCGTAAAAAAGAAGAGGAAGTATCCGGTTTTTTTTTTTTTTTTTTTTTTTTTTTTTTTTTTTTTTTTTTTTTTTTTTTTTTTTTTTTTTTTTTTGTCGGCGAATATCGAAGCGTAGTGTAAAGATTGGTCTAGACTTTTATGTTGAATGTACCAACATACGCAACATTCTGTCATTCTCGGCGCTCGATGGGTAAAGTAAACAGGTTAAGAACGATGGCTTTCGTCTTCATGATGAGTAATTTAGTGTGGAGGCAAGTTACACATGTTTATATTTATTTACTTTCATGAGAAATAGTTCATTTACGTTAGATATTCGTCGGGTACTCCTGTGAAGGGCAACAAAAATCAATAACTATTTACCTTCTTTACACACCTTTGTCGTCGACAATTCTTTTATGTCGAGAGAGAGAGAGAGAGAGAGAGAGAGAGAGAGAGAGAGAGAGAGAGAGAGAGAGAGATTTGCATGTACAGCAACGCTTGACTGTGTGTTTTACAATTTACAATACTGTGAGCATAATATGAACATATGCACAATGAGAGAGAGAGAGAGATTCATGTTTGACACCCTCACCGCGGTTACCGCAGGCCGTATACTTCCCAAATTGCTCCTTGATAATGCATTTTAAGTGGGCCCATGCAAACACCTTGTAAATTTCGGGGATGCCTCGTATATCACGCAGCTCCCTGTCATTATTGAGGACAATTACCCAGGTCATGAAGATTCAGCTGTCAGTTATGCCTCCCTCCTCCTCCTCCTCCTCCTCCTCCTCCTCCTCACGCTTCCTGTCGCTGTTGAAACGTGATAGTGAATGTTGCATGAAATGGCTATTTGACGGAATTGCGTCTTTCACTTCGGTAAGCGGCCTTTGTTGCGAATTTGAATGGCGTTCAAGCACGGGAGTACTCATTGATTGATTGGAGGTGTTCTTGTGCGTTAATGCCCAGTGGGACTTTACGGCGAGACTGTTCTTTGTCCTGAATGAAAAGACATTGTCTCGAGCGGTTTAGACTGTGCAATGGATAAAACTAATAGCGCCCTGTATACACATTTTAAGTGTATTTGTAAAGGAAATGTTACTGCATAAATGCGTTGTAAGAGAGAGAGAGAGAGAGAGAGAGAGAGAGAGGAGAGAGAGAGAGAGGGGGGGGGGTGTCTGGGTTCACATTTCTATATTTATGTTCTGTAGCTGTTACTTTTTTTTTATTCATTTGGGCAGTTTTCAGTTAATGCCCAAGTATCTGTGATAAGATCAAAGCTTCTTAAAATTCAGATACATGGGCATGGGCAAGCAACCTCATCCCCGAAATCAGTGCCCAGGAAACTCTCAACTGGCACCATGTGTTAGGAGTCGACCGAAAAGTCTCATAACCGAATTTCACAGTATTTAAAGAAGCCTAACTTATATAATTTCTATAAAGTTCCTGAATATTTCAAAAAGAAACTTCAGACCCTTGAAGTTTCTTAACAATATTCTTCCCACTATCTCAGACACAACCTGTTCCCCTCGTTACTGCTGCTATATCCTCTCCTCTCTCTCTCTCGAACTCCCTTCCCTCCCCTCCCCTCCACGTATTCTACTTCGAAAATCTTCGGCATTTTCTCGCTCCCAGATTCTCTCAAAAGCGAAACAATTCGAAACCATACTTATTCTGGAGAAGCCGGCCTCCGGTGCATAAATATCCACCATCGCAAAGTGACTGTAACAACCAAAGTCTTGTGCCTCCTTATCGCCCGGCTGGTATTCGTTCTTCTATCGGCTCTGGGTAGTAGTAGTAGTAGTAGTAAGCCTGGGGAGGGGGGAGGTTCTCCCTGGGCAGAGGAGAGAGAAAATTTACACATATATCTTCAACTTTTTGATATCTAAGAGGCTCTCCAAGTTTGTATAGAAGTTCATCTAGACAAGAAGCGCTCGAATAAATATTTGCCCATGATCCAGGGAGGGAGGAAGCCTCGGAGGAGGGAAAGGAATCATGGAGTGTGCCGTGTGGTCTCGAGCGAGGTGGTATATAGAGAGGGGTATTTGTTGGTAGGGCGTGAATGTGGGGTATGGAAAGGGAAGGCTGTGGGTAGGGGGTGGGGCATTTTGTTTGGTAGGGCCAAGGGAGGGAGTGGCTGTGGAATCGTTATTGGTTCCTAGGGGGGTGTCCAGTATGGGGTCTGGTTCCCAAATGGTACTTTATGGGGAAAGGGGGAAATGGTGAAGGAATTGTGCACGAAAGGCTTATCTTATCTGGGAGAAAGTTTTCCTCCTCCCCCCCCCCCCCCCCCCCTCTTCCCTCTTTACCGACTTTTCTTGAACAGTTTATTGGGCGACTTGACTCGTAATTCATGAAATTGTCTTGCGTTTTTATTATGCTTTTGTTATCGCAGTTGTTCGTAAAAAGATAAATAAGTTTTGTACAGTGACAAATTTAGTAGTTTTTTCTTCGGATGTATAAGCATGGAAAGAAATTCTTTGTTGTTGGTTAATGACTTGACTTGACTCGAGGGTCGGCCTGAGAAGAAAGAAATACGGTACTTTATTTTCATTTCCTCTACCGATTTTTCAAGGATTTCAGTGAAAATCGTATCCGAAGATATTAGAAAATCGAAGAGTAAGAGTTCATCGTATCACAGCAGTTATTTCCATATTATAGTAAGTTCTTCCGGTACTAAAAACGCACATGCGGTTCGTCAGTACGTATATGTGAATTTTCAGTTTTTGTCAGTTTTTATTTTATAGTATAGCAAGTGCCTCCGGTGCTTAAGAAAAAATTGGTTCGTCAGTATGTACGCGTGTGATTTTTTTTGTTTTTGTTTTACTTTTAGTCTGTTTATATTTTTTTATATTTTTAAATTACAGTATGTTCTTCTGGCACCAAGCTTGAATTGACTTTTTTTCTGTTTTCTATTTTTATATTGTAGTAAGTTCCTCCAGTGCTTAAAAAAAAAAAAAAAAAAAAAAAAAAATCGTTTCGTCAGCATGTTCGTGTGTGTGTGTGTGTGTATGAGTCGGTGATTTTTTTTTTCTTTTTTCTTCTTTTGTCTGTGACCATTGTGTCTCCCTGTTTGAGAGGTTAATAATGAATCTTTTCATTTATGCGCTTATGTATTAACCATACGGCTGATGAATTCGATAGTACTGGTCATTCAAAAGTTAATCTGGCCATTCGAGGAACGGGTAAATATTGAATGAGTTTTATTGCAAGCAGTGATGCCTCCTATCAGCGTGATGTTTGCAGTCGGATGGGACCCTGCAGCAATAGCGGTTTGAAAAATTGGACCGCAGATGTCCCAAACTAAAAGAGAGATAAGGAAGACAAGAAAAAGATAAATTGTCATTCTGGCTGTACGTATTTGTGTGTGTGGATGTACGTGTTTATGTGTATTTTGATTGTGCTTATGTAAACTGAAGTTCTGAAATGTATTAAAACTCCGAAAATGTCTGTATATCTTTTCGCCGAAGTAAGTATTTGCGCATGTATGTGTGTGTGTTTTTCTTGTGCGTATGTAAATTTAAGTTTTCATATGTATTAAAACTCCCTCAATATCAATATATCTTTCCGTCGAGGTATGACTGACATCAATGTGTTTACTCTTTGTCGAATCATTTTTTTACCCTTCATTAGTCAAAGTATTTTCATGATAGAGAGAAGGAGGAAGAATTGGAAGATTTTCAATTTGGAAATGAATGACTTAAGTGATTTTTCTTTAAGGAGTTATAGGACTTGTATAAAAGAGTAGCTAGTCCATCACCTATTTATATAGCGATCATCGCTAATTACAGTCTTCATGAATATGCATATTAGCCAATCTGTGAACACGTTTTTCAGTTAATACTTTAGTTTGATATGTGTACAAACACATGGCATTTCCTCTCTCTCTCTCTCTCTCTCTCTCTCTTCTCTCTCTCTCTCTCTCCTTCTAATATTTTGGGGCCTTGGCAACATCATATCTGATTACTATCTGGTTTCTTTCGTGTGTAAGAGAGAGAGAGAGAGAGAGAGAGAGAGAGAGAGAGAGAGAGAGAGGAAATGCCATGTGTTTGAAAAAATACCAAACTACTGTGTATAACTAAAACATTTTTTCACAGACAAAGGCCCCAGAATATTCGGGAAAATGAGAGAGAGAGAAGAGAGAGGAGAGGAGATGGGTGAAGAGAGAGATAGAGAGAGAGAGAGAGAGAGAGAGAGAGAGAGAGAGAGAGAGAGAGAACCGTCGCCCTGATTTCGGTCATAGTTGGATCTTTTCCTCCCCCCCCCCCAACTGTCCATTTGTCATTACGTCGCGCCTTTTTCTCAATCGTAATTGTGTTCGCTGTAGAAGACTCCTTTTCCTCGAAGTCGCTGAGAGTCTAGTCCCATTGTTTCGTCGTAGTCGCTGGCGCCGTCGTAACCCTCCCTCAGACGAGGACAACAGGAGGGGGGGGGGGGGGGGGGAGAGAGGTTAGTGTCCCGTGCCCCTCGGAGGAGGCAGGAGGAGAAGGGGGGATGGGGAGGAGAGGAATAGGGCAAGTCTCTTCCGAGGTCCGCCACACGTTGAGGGGAAAGGATCCTCCGACGGGGAGGGGGGTGGGGGCATTGAGAATAAGGGGATTTTGTGACTCAGAAGAAGAAGAAGGTTGAGGGCAACAGGGAAGAGGGGTTTTATGATGATGATGATGATGGCTACTGTGTTGATGGTGACGGTGATGATGGCCGAGGATGATGAGTTAACGATGAGGTAGATGATGTTAAGGCGAATGCAGAGATTATGGAGTGAATGCCATAGTGGATGATAGGAGAATAAGAATGGAGAAATAGATGAGACTAGTGAATGTCGTAGTGGAGGAAAAACGAATGAGAATGGAGAAATACACTATACTATTAAATGCCGTAGTGGATAATAGACGAATGGGAATGGAGAAATTGATGATACTAGTGAATGCCATATTCGATAAGAGACGAATGAGAATGGAGAAATAGATGATACTAGTGAATACCATAATGGATAGAAGACGAATGAGAATGAAGAAGTAGATGATATTAGTGAATGACGTAATGGATAGAAGACGAATGAGAAATGAGGTATTATTGAGTGACGTTGTAGATAAAATAAGAATGAGAATGGAGAAATAGATGATACTAGTGAATGACGTAGTGGATAAAAGAATGAGAATGAAGAAATAGATGATACTAGTGGATGCCAAAGACGAATGAGAATGAAGAAATAGATGATACCAGTGAGTGACGTAGTGGATAAAATAAGAATGAGAATGGAGAAATAGATGATACTAGTGAATGCCGTAGTGGATAAATGACGAATGAGAAGGGAGGATAGATACATTAAGCGAACACAGAAACAGATGATGATACGGGAGTGGGTGCAATAGTAGATAAAAGAAGAGTGAGAACGGATGCTATTAAACGATACAGAAATGGATGATATGGGAGTAAATGCCGTAGTGGATAAAGGAGACTAAGAACGGAGGAAACAAGCATCCATTATTACTGAATAAGGATTGGATGAGGTCAGGGAAAGCATGACGTGGGAAGCTGTGCTTTTGTTTTGACTGAATGATTCATTGTGGAGTCAAACTGGTCTAATGGCTAACGTTTAAAAATGAAACGCCGATGAAATTGGACAAGAATGATATGTATTTGCTCTCTCTCTCTCTCTCTCTCTCTCTCTCTCTCTCTCTCTCTCTCATGGATTCAGTAGAATGAGAAAAAAATTTTCTCATTGTAAAGAAAGTTATATTTCTCTTTAGAGAAATAGATTAGTAAATTCTTGCACGAATTTCATTGCTATTCTTGTCTGGCGACACGCAAAACACTTTTTTATACCCCCTTAGGTGGGTAGTGCCGTCAGTGCACCTCACGGAGTGCGCTGTGGTCATTACTAAAGGCTCCTTGCAGAGTTCCTTCCGCCCCTAGCGGCAGCCCCTTTCATTCCTTTTACTGTACCTCCATTCGTGTTATCCATCTTCCATCTTACTATCCTCCCGTCGCACCCTTCAAACCTACCCACTCTCAATTTCCTTTCCAGTGCTGAATGACTTCATAGGTCCCAGTGCTTGGCCGTGGGCCTATAACATTCCATTCCTTTGTGTATACCTAACAGCGCTGAAGCTTTGAGTTTCCAGTATCCTTTCATTCAGCTGCGATTTATTTGTGTCTGGTGTGGAATCATGGAATTGTGTATTCCTTGCTGTCATATGATATAGCGCATTTGATATCAGTAGCGTAGTTCTTCAAATGAACTTGGCGTACGTAAGAATATCGTTGGGTTGGCATTATTGTTTCTACATCAGGCTATTGTTTTTGATTTTCCATTTTTCATTTTTAAAAGTTGAATAAACATACCCTTATGACTTTTTCATCAGAGCCCGGTTGCTTCAAAGCATGCTTTTATGAATATTAAATATTGAATTTCAAGACTGCTGCACACCAAAGGAAAAAGAAAATTTTATCATAACAATCGTAAAAGATTGACAATTAACCTCCTGGGAAATCAGATACTAAAAAGAAATGCCATTATTTGAATTTGAAGATTCTTAACCAAAACATGAAAGGGATGAAGAAATTACTTTTTTTTGAAAAAGGAAGTAGAATGCGAATTTAGATAGTAAAAAGATGCAGGTGTTTAAATTTGAAGATTCTTAACTGAAACATGAAAGGATTAATTTTTTTTAAGAACGGGAAGCAGAATGGGAATTCAGATATAAAAAGATTAGATTATTTTAATATAAAGATACGTAACCAAAACATGAAATAAATAAAGAAATGACATTTTTTATACTAAAAACAATGTGATGATTGAATTTGAAGATTCTTAACGAAAACAGCAAAGGATTAAAGAAAGGATTAAAATTTTGGGGCATTTTCTTTTTTTCTTTTTAGGTATTTATAAAGAGAAGCAGATTGGCACTTTATAAAGTTTTTTCAGATATTAAAAAATACGATGATTGAATCTGGAGATTCCTTAACCAAATCACGAAAGGAATAAAGACAAAGAAAGGTCTTTTTTTCTTAGAAAGGTAAGCAGAATTATATTTTAAGTTTTTTTTTTTTTTACAGATATTAGAATAATGCGATTATTGAAAAATTTAATTTTTGTAGTTTTTATTTTTTAATTTTTTTTTAGAAAGGGAAGCAGAATGACATTTTTCAGGATTTTTTTTTTCCCCAGAAAAAGAACCTGAATGATTGATTTCAATTGCCTGTCGGTACAGCGATCCCTTAGATAAAACTGCCTTGCGCCCATAGCTTTACATTTTAAAACACGGTCATCCATGGCTTTATATTTAATGCGACGCTTCCAGGGGCTCTATATTTAAAACGTTTCATAGAGCTCAGCTTTTTAATCCAGCTTCCACGGGTTTCCATTTGACTGAAGAGTTCGCTGGTGCTTCGTGAATTCGTTCATGGACTGGCATTCTTTAATGGAACGACTACGGCTTGACGACTGTAACTCTCTCTCTCTCAGAATTGAAAAAACTCTTTCTCAGAAATAAAAAACAAAAATTGAGGAATAGAGAGAAGCCCCCCCTCTCTCTCTCTCTCTCTCTCTCTTTTCATTGTTCGACCAGGCATTATCATATCGCTGTGCCTTTTCATACACAGCAATATCAGTTGTGATATGGAAATTTTTAGTTCAAGTTGGTGGCTCTCGTATTCCTGAGGAAACACTTTAGTGACGATGGCCTTTGCATTTAATATGAAGCTGCCAATTTTCTAGTTAATGAAATGCACATGGTATTGTTATTTATGGCAATACTTTACGTGCTGATGACGCAACTGTCAATAATTTGATTTTGCTACAGTCAGGACACCTCAGTATTTGAGTCATCATCGAAAAATTAATACACATTTTCTTCCTTTTACTGACTTTCCACCCTCACTAACAGTTATTTCATAGTGCAGCTACAAGGTTTTCCTCCTGCTACACCTTGCAAACCTTCTTACTATCATTACCCTTTCAACGCTGAATGATCTCATAGGTTCCAACGCTTCGCCTTTGGCATAAAAATTCCATATTCAGAAGATATTCCCTTGCCTACGATTTCATAGTTGAACTTACAGTAAGCTTCCCTGTAACAACAGTTCATCTATGATTTCAAAAAGGCCGAAACTACTAAATCTAGACCATAACAGTAGAACCGGATGCTGCTATTTTATTCTTGATAACGGGGCGGGGGGGGGGGGGGGCGGTTTATCCCTGCTGCCTTTGGATTCATAGTTGCATAGCCCTAGGCCCTGCAACCGGATTTAAAGACAAATATTTTTACCTAAGTATCAGAATCATTAAGGTAATTTCTTTGAATAAATACAAATTCATTTAAAATTTAGGGTCATGAAAAGGTGGATAATCAAAGGAAGAAATGCCCGTACAACAATGAAAGGTTAAAATAATGCAGAAAAATGTTGTAAGTAAAAAGTACTCATGCGCAATATATTGAAATGTAGTGATGTATTTCTCATTGTCCGTAGAATCCTGAGAATGCGAATATATAAAGAAAAAAAATTCTCTCTCTCTCTCTCTCTCTCTCTCTCTCTCTCTCTCTCTCTCTCTCTCTCTCTCTCTCTCGTTGCATTGGGAATCTTCATCGAAACGTCTTCCGAATTGAAAAAGTTTTTCTGACTGAAATTTTTACTACATAAAAATATTCTTTTTCAAGAATGTTAAGGAATTAAAATATTCTTTTCAAGGCTGTAAAGTAGTAGAACTATTCGTTTTCAAGAATTTCAAGGAATAAGGGTATTCTTTTTCCAAGAATGTAATGGAATAAAAATATTCTTTTCCAAGAATGTAAAGGAATAAAAATATTCTTCTCCAAGAATTTAAATGAATAATAATATTCTTTTTCAAGAATGTTACAGGATAAAAATATTATTTTTCAAGAATGTTTAGGAATAAGAATAATTATTTTCAAGAATTTTAAAGAATATGTTCTTTTTCAAGAATATCAAGGAATAAAAATTTAAAAAATAAAGGCGGGACAAAGGCTTATTTAGACGATTGAAATTTATGAGCTATTAAAAGCATTGTGCATGTATGTAAACATTCATTTTACGATCTGCGGTCGTTTCAATAATGTATATATGTTAACATTAATTACTGTTTGTGGTATCCTTTGCGATTGTTTGTTGTCTGCTGATATTCTGGTGAATAGAATGCTCCATTATTACCAGTTTTCTTTTGCATTAATTGCTCTTCAACTATACTCTGTTTTTTCCCATCTGTCCATCCGCCTGTAGTGTTTGCGCATGGCAACACTGCGTCCCGGGCTTTATATAATATCCTATTTCGAATATTAACGGTGTAATTCGCATACAGTAAATTATTAAAACACATTTCAGTTGCAAATGTACACCCAGATATCCTTTTATTTTCCTAAAATTTAGACATAGGGTAACTATTTAAAGCCTGGGACGCAGTGTTACCATGCGCGACCACCACAGGCGGATGGACAGATGGAAAAAAACAGAGTATGGTCGGCGTTCTCTGGAATAATTTACTAATTGTAAATGACATTGACAAAAATATTGACATCAATAAGGCAATCTGATAGAACTTATGTAAAAATAATGATGATAACGATAGTGGCCTCAGTAAAACAATCTAATATAATTGACGTGAAAGAGCTAATTTCCTCGTTTTTTATTCGATCCCAACGATTAGGCTCTCTCTCTCTCTCTCTCTCTCTCTCTCTCTCTCTCAACCTGCAACCTATCGGGCGTATTTCTTTTCCCAAGAAGGATGTGGATGCTGCCGCGTTGCCATGGTAACCTTAGAGCTTGAACTTCATTGGTTAACAAGTTCTGATATGAGCTTTGCCTTTTACTTCGAAATCCTGGATAACTCTGTCATAAATTACCCCTGGAGAGAGAGAGAGAGAGAGAGAGAGAGAGAGAGAGAGAGAGAGAGAGAGAGAGCTGATTCCCGTCATAGATTTTTCGATTTGAAGGTAATCTTGATAATTTTAGCTCAGAGAGAGAGAGAGAGAGAGATGAAATGGTTTTTAAATTTGCAGTTCGTTCGGCGGGAAAGGCTTATGAAAATTACCATATTCATTGCTTTTTTACCACGGAGAGAGCTCAAAGAACTGATTAATTTATGACATTATCCACAGAGATTCGATTATTTCAAAAAGCCACATACAATGTCGCTCCGTCTGCCATATACTACACTAATGCACTTACGTTTTGTTCGTTCTCCCTATTACACATATTCAGAGAATATATATATATATATATATATATATATATATATATATACACATTTATATATATACATATATATACATATATATATACATACACATACATATATGCATATATAAAATATAAATATAAATATAATATGTATATATACGTATATATATGAATATGTATAGTATATGTATATATATATATATATATATATATATATATATATATATATACATATACATATACATATACATACTATATGTTCTTATCGTGTAGCGTTTTTATACCTTAGGTATCTGTGTCGTAAGCAATCCACGAGGTTCTCAATGTGATCAAGTGGAAGGTATTTTATTTTGTTGGAAACCTTTAGAGATTTCTCATTGCTTCTATTTTCCACGCCATTTGTAAATATCCATTCCTCATGGGATTCTAATATTGCATTTTCTAGCTCTTCAAAGTCCAGCTCTGTTGTTTTTCCTTCTTTATTTCTTGTTCGTTGGTAGTTTGGCGTAAAAAAGAGCATCTGTGTTTGCCCGGCTCAGTTGCCGCGGCTGGGGAAAATGAATGCATCTTTTAATTTTTCCTGCAACTCATAAAAAGCATTATTCGAAATATTTCTTCTTTTTCTGTTTTTTGAAAAACGGAAGTGCAGAAAATTTCGCTTTGTCTGATCCAGTAATTTGGGAGACGTTTTTTTGAAGAGTTGTGAAGGACCCTGTGTCTCGTGGACATTTCATTTTAATAATATATGATCTCTCTGGCTAGTATCTTTTATCACTTGGTTCGTAATAGTGTGTGTCAGACTTTTTTTTTTTTGACAAACTTACGTCGTCTCCCCCAGTGCCATGTGAGAGTGCCACGTCAAAAGGATGCGGCATTTCTTTTGGCTTTCGCTACAGTGCCACATTGGAGTTATGAAATCCGCCTGTATATTGAAGGGTTAACTGGGAGAGAGAGAGAGAGAGAGAGAGAGAGAGAGAGAGAGAGAGAGAGAGAGAGAGAGAGAGATTGTTTATGGCATAACACAAACCACTCGAAATATTGCTAGAATATTCACTGGACAAGCGTCAAGAAGAATATTAAACTAGGGCACAAAATAATTGTTCACTCGGAAGCCAAACTTTATTAGGTCGAGACCATTAGAATATAAAAAATTTTTTTAATACCTGCCGATGACATTTTCAGCAGCCTGCTGGCATTATAAAAATTGCTGAGAGTCGCAGTGTTAACTGTAATGTTATAGAGCGTAATTATTTTTTCGTTTCTTAATTGAAATTTATGGCATTCAGAATTTGATAGCAAT
The DNA here is from genome assembly GCF_015104395.2 of Macrobrachium nipponense. Lineage (NCBI taxonomy): Eukaryota > Metazoa > Arthropoda > Malacostraca > Decapoda > Palaemonidae > Macrobrachium > Macrobrachium nipponense. Next base: position 32,123,327 of record NC_061092.1, on the reverse strand, counting down.
GTATTTCCGTTGAATGGCAAACTCATATTGACATTTGATTATTTTTCACGGTTGATGTTTGTCTGTTGGTGTGTTTGTTTGAGTGGTTATTATTTCGTTTTGTGATACATTTATTTTCATAATGACCAGTGTTTGTACCGTGCCTATTTATTATTTATAGTACATATATATGTATATATATAAATGAGGTATTATCATAACATGTTGTTAAGAAATCATTTGAGACTAATTTGTATATGATGTGCAGGTTTACACACACACACACACACACACTATATATATACATATATATATCTATATATATCTATAGATATATATACCATATTATATATATACAATATATATCATATATTATATATATATATTATACATACATATATATACAATAACATAATATATAATATATATATATATATATAATATATATATAATATATATATATATATATCTATATATATATATATATATATATATATATATATACATTACGAAATCGTGATTCGTGATGTTAAGACGTCAGTATGGTCCCGTTATATTTATGCATGTGGGTACCTTGCGCGCGCCCGCGCGCACACACTCACATATATATATAAATGTATGTGTGCAGATGATGAGATGTACCATATTTTTTTTTTTTTTATGAGACGGAATTGTTAAAATTAACTTTCTATTTGTTCCTCTTATGATGCTTTCATATGCTGCATGCTGTTATTCTCATTTCACCATATCCACAACAGCGGCTTTTCTTTCCATTTATTTATTTGTTTTTGTTTTTTTCTGTCGTCGGAGCATTGTGAAGTTACTTTTTGCCATTATAGTAAAAGTAATTTGACCTAAAAATAACTGCCGAGTCTGAAACTGTACTGAGGAGTCTGTTTCGGCCGTCCGTCCCCCCAACCCACCTATCCCCTCCTCTCTCACCCTCCCCTTCCCCCTCCCCCCCCCCCTCCACTTCAGATACAGAAAAGAGGGACGAGAGTGAAATATGATTCACAGTAGAGATAGGGCCAGAACATAAAGGAGTCAGATGCTAAACCCGGAGCTGTGTAGCCTTGTAAGTTGATCGAATTACAGAGAGAGAGAGAGAGAGAGAGAGAGAGAGAGTCGCTTTTAAGAGTAGTGGGAGAGAGAGAGAGATTGTTTTCAAGAGTAGCTGAGAGAGAGAGAGAGAGAGATGAGGAGAGAGAGAGAGAGAGAGAGAAATTGTTTTCAAGAGTAGCTGACAGAGAGAGAGAAAGAGATTGCCCCTATGAGTAGTGGGAGAAGAGAGAGAGAGAGAGAGAGAGAGAGATTGTTTTCGACAGTAGTGAACCTCCTGTTGATTTAAGCCTCCCTTACTAGGCGACATCCTTCTACTTAATCAGTGCTCAGCCGAGAATTAGGAGGGCGACCAACAGCAGGACTGGGGGGCAGGAGATAGATGCCGATAGTTATCTGCGGGAGTGGCTGTGGATCCTGGATGCTGGTACAAGAGATTTCGGGTAGGAGGGCGTGAGGGAATAGCCTGAAGGCAGCACAGAATTCTTCGGGATACGTTGGACGAGAGGACCTTTGCAAAATATTTCCATATAAATAAAGGTGGGGATAAGTTACACTTGTAAGATATGGAAAGGTTGCTGTTGACAGATTTTGCGACGATTTGTCGCAAGGAATTCTCAGAGATGGTATTCATGGACACGCGATGTTGTAGAAGATTCTGATTTTCTTGATTAGTAAAAAATTAAATTAAGAGAGAATGCTTAGAGCGAACCAGTCACATGCTGAACGACGGAAGGTTTTAGTAGCTATTTGCGGATAAGGAATTCTGGTTTAATACTGTTGAGGAGATTCGCGGAAGTGTGTAAATAAAGTGCATGTATAGGTATATATAAATGATGCTGAATATAATTTTGAGTCGGGTTATTGGTGTAATAAAAGTGAATGTAATAGAGATAAAATTACCGATGTATATATATATGATGCAGAATATAATTCTAAGTCGGGTTATTGGTGTAATTGAAGTGAATGTAATAGAGATAAAATTACCGATGTATATAAGAATGATGCAGAATGTAATATGAAATTGGGTTATTTTTTTAATAAATGTAAATGTGATAGAGATAAGACTAACGATAAGTGATCATAGATTTCAGTCGTATTGAGTTGTTGCGGACAAGTTTCAAATAATTATTTCTCGGAAGTTTTTTCATTCCTTCGACATAGGAGATAACACGATTATATTTTGGCCTAGAAAGATTTTGCTTTGTCCCTTAAGCCTAGACAGTGGGTAAAGGTATCAAGGTGCGTTTCCTTTCTGATACCCTTAAAAGTTTATCGTTGTCATTATAAAAAAAATAATGAAGAATATAAAACAATAACACTCAGCGGAGAGGGACTTAAAAAGTATTAGTGTAAGATATGCCGACAACGGAGTTAGAGGCAAGTAGTTTGTTTTTTTCTATACTGTATATTTTGTTATATATTAAGCGTCAGGTATTATTATCATTATTAAGTACTAAGTAACATTAGTAAATGCTTATGGTGAATTACAACTACCAAGGAGAGTTTATATGTTCTTTAGAAGAGTAAAGATTGAAAGCAAAGCTTTCAGATAATAATTTTGTCATGCAGGCACATTCGAAAACGAAAACGCCCAAATTTAAGAGATAGGGAGAAAATGTGAAATTGTTATTTTGAATAATTTAGCCATGATGTAATATGTTTCCGGTGTTATTTTAATGAATATACAAATTTTTATATTTGGGGTCTTTTGATGTTTGAAAATAGAAATGTGCATGTATTAATGTTTGTTGTCCGAATGCTATATATTTATGAAAAATGAATATCTGCAATGCGTTAGTTGTCTCTGTCTCGTGCGTGTGGGACTATGGAAAGCAAAGATAGGTCCTTCTAGCATTGAACAGCTGAAAGCATTGCATTTTCGTCCATCTGCTTGAACGCTGGAAGCTATTCGTGTTTGCTACTTAAAGTCTGAAGCTACTCGTGTGTGTTTCTTAAGATCTGAAGAAAAAAATTATATATTTATATATATATATATATCTATATATCTATATATATATATGTGTGTGTGTGTTTGTGTGCACGCGCGCGCGCGCGCGTATATATATGTTGTACATAATTTCTCGACATGTGCATCATTGATTCATCGGTTTTGGTCATTCCTAAGATCTGCTTCATGAGCAATTATTATTATTATTATTATTATTATTATTATTATTATTATTATTATTAGAAGGCGAAGCGTATTCATCTCCAAAATAATAATAATCGTTTTTGAGATGCTTCCTCTAAGGTTGGGGTCACTATCTGTTGGGATATAGATATTTATATTAGAGGGGTCTAAATCTTCTGTTGGGTTTGGGTTCGTTTGAAATATATGTTGCATTTATAATTCTTGTTAGTTACAATGAAAATAACAATTTTCTTGTGCTTGCTCGTTTACGAACACACACGCACACACACACACACACACACACACGCACACACACACACACACACACACACATATATATATATATATATATATATATATATATATATATATATATATAAGGTATACAGGAGCACAGACTCTCACGAATAATAGAACAAGAAATTCCTTATCTCAAAATTAAACTTATCTTAAACAATCCTTGCAAAATTGGCTCGCTTTTTAATTTCAAAGATCGTCTTCAGGACTTCATGAGATCCAACGTTGTATATAAATTCACATGGGCAGGATGACCTGCAACTTACGTGTGATCGACTCGAAGATTACTGCAGATGAGATATTGTAGCCATATGGGTTTCAGTTATAGAACAGGTAAAAAAAATTAGTAATCCTGAATTTTCTAGTATCAAGAATCATGCCACCAAATGCAAAATAACTGTATCAAAACAGCACTTCTCGATAATAGGTTATACTAAAGACCCGGACCACCTAACTACCTTGGAATCGTTAATTATTAAAAGGCTGGTTCCCCCATTGAATAACAACACCTCGGCTTCACCTCTACATCTGGCATAGTCAACGTCTTGGACCTGGCTCTCTCAAAAATCATTCCTTGCTTTCCTTCCATTCTAGTCGGTTGGTACCTCAGTGGTTCTTCTCTTTTTTAACTATTTATATTGCATTTTAACATGAATACTATTGTGAATCCTGTTTTTTAGTTTTTAATATATGCATTTCTCTTTTTACAGACTGAAGATGCACAAAGTTGATGGGCGAAACGTTTTATAATAAATCTTGGACTTCATGTTTAGTATTTTAGTATCAATGGACCTCCTGAACTTCTTATATATATATATATATATATATATATATATATATATATATATATATATAGATAGATAGATAGATAGATACATAGAGATCTCGGAACTATATGTGGGTCCATTTATAATTGTGAATTAGCACTATCACTTGACTGTCAACCTGGGACGTTACTACCAAATGTAGATGGCGCTTTTTAACCCAATCAACGATCGAAATGCTTGACTATTGTAGTTGTCTGTTATGATGAAGGTGTTAATGAGATAATGATGAGGTTAGGTTATATCATGTGCTTCATCCTATTTACCATACAATCGGTGCCACTATATATCATATGTTATATATTTCGAGTTATGGCTCACTTTCGATTCTTCTAGTCTTCTATTACACGTATATATATATATATATATATATATATATATATATATATATATATATATGTGTGTGGTGTGTGTGTGTGTGTGTGTGTGTATGTATATATATTATATATATATATATATATATATATCCCTTGTCACACATTCATACAGTTCCGCGAAAGCTCTCTCCGCACGTTTCCTTTAAGAATAATTCCTATTGTTATTTTTAATGTCAATACCAAACGAACAAACAAACGGATTACATACGCCAGTCTGAGTCCAGGAGGAGCCCTGAAAGAGAGAGAGAGAGAGAGAGAGAGAGAGAGAGAGAGAGAGAGAGGGTAAAAATTGGCGAGGCAATAAAAGCAAGCACTCAGTAGGGGGGGCGATTTTGAAATAGGGGCTAAAGAGCTGCGGACCCAGCCACTGGAATTTACTGCAGCAGGAAGCCTAGAGGAGGAGGAGGAGGAGGAGGAGGAGAAGGAAGAAGATGAGGAGGTTGAGGAGGAGGAGAAGAGATAGATAGTTCTCCCAAGGTTACTACGGAATGCCGCTCACCCAATCCTTCCCTACTCTCTCTCTCTCTCTCTCTCTCTCTCTCTCTCTCTCTCTCTCTCTCTCCTTCCTCCTACTGGTTTTTATGCGTCTGTAAGGGTGTTCTGCGCAAGGGGACTGGCTACAAGTCCGGTTTTGCCTTGTCTCTTAGATTGCTCACATTAAATGCTAACTTCTTTTGTCTTGTTAATTTCGTATTTCGTCTAGTGTTAGTTAGCATGCGCGCGTGTGTGTAATCATATATATATACTAATTATGATGTAATATATATTGAGTATAATATTATAAATGTATATTTATGTATATATATAATATATATATATATATATATATATTTTTTTTAAAGTTCTGTTCATGGTGGTCGTATGCAAGATTCGTACATCCATTATTAAAGTACAGCAATCAACCTTTTATTATATATATATATATATATATATATATATATATATATATATATATATATATACATATATATATATATATACACAGAAATATAAATACACACACACACAGATATATATATGTGTGTGTGTGTGTATGTATGTATGTATGTATGTATGTATGTATATATAATGTTGCATAAACACGTCAACTCACAAAAACCGTGTATCCCTTCTTAAGACGGGGACAAAGCTTGGCCCAAGCGCTTTCGCGCTTTCGCACAGCAATGGATTTAGAGAGAGAGAGAGAGATTCAGAAACTCATGCCTTTGTTTGGCTCCTGATAAGTGGACAAAGTATTTAACTTCTCGGCCTTGTCATCCTCTGTCTCTTCTGTTTCTTGTTGCTCTCTTCTTTCTTTTCCTCCTCCTACTTCTCCTCTTACCTTCGTCCTCCCTTCCTCCTCCATGTGAGATGGCAAATCCATTTTCGTGATATCGATTCTCGGAATAAAATGGACGTCGTGATGATTTTTTTTTTCAACTTGATGATTCATTCCGTCGTAAATGTGTTTTATGGCGTCTGTTTTACGTTGCTTCATCACAGTGTTACGTGTTTGTTTAAATTAAGTGTGCTTGTATGTAAATTAAATGTGTTAATATGATTATGTCTGAGTTTATCTTTGTATAAATATATATATATTATATATATATATATATATATATATATATATATATATATATGCATATATATTACTATTGGGTTTAGTTAAACTTATATCCTAATCTTCATAAAGCACCGGTGTTTTGACTTGTACGTACGAAGGTTCGTATACCCCACGGTCCGTGGTATACCCCATCAACAAAGCGGATGAATAACGACAGGGCAAAATCACCTGCCAGACAGACAGACGTCCAAAGTTGATCCAGAATTTTATGCATAGTTTTATCGAGCAAAATTTATTATTTCAAATGTGCTACCGCGAATTTTGCTGTGGATAATAGCAGGGTTTGTGTACAAATAATCGTCCGTTATCGGCCCCCCACCACTTTTTACACATCACCCCCACGCACACGACACGGCACGACACGACACGAGATTTAATGCCTTCCCCAAAGAGTCCTTGTCCCTCTCTTGTCTGTCCCTGTCGAGCAAGAAGAAAAAAAAATTAGTTACAATTTTCTATGTGTATCTATCTATCTATATTTAGTTGCAAAGATGTATAAATATTTAACACACCCTCATACTTGTAGGTTGAAAGAGAACATTCTTTCTGTCATTCCAAAAAAAAAAAAAAAAAATGTCAGACAGAACAAAAACTTAGTATTAGAGGGAATATTGTTATATGGGCAATATTCCAGTGAATGTGCCATATACGAAAAGTAAACGAGGGATGGAAAGAGTTTTTTTATTTATTTTTTTATTTTAGGAATTGGTCGTCTCCTTGTAAATAAGAAATGGCAAAGGGACTTCGAGAAAGGAAGTATTGTTTGAAGGTCCGGAGGCAGAAGGAGAATGGAGGCGAAGGAAGGAACTTTTTTATTTATATTATTTATATTTTCTTTTATTTTTTTGTTTATTTGTTTCCTCTGAAGGGATAAAATGGACCTGTTGTGTCAGACGACGCCGAACTGCGTTTAGTCAGTAGGAAGCGTATATAGCAGAATTATGGCGACTTTCCTCTCTTCCCTGCTTTCCAACACTTCCCTTGCCTTTCCCCTCCCCCTTCCTATTCCCCTTCCCCCACCTTCCAACCTACTCCACCCGTCCCATTGTATGGCAAACTTTTCTCTTAAAAATGACATACACATCTGAGAGAGAGAGAGAGAGAGAGAAAGGAGAACGTCCTCTATTTCTTGGATATAAACGATGGTACGGCTGGAGTTCACAGTTTGTTGGATTGGCTGCCGCTGAGGGGCTGATGGCTGCAAGGAGGCATGGGCTGAGGTTTCCTAGACCAGTGAGCTGGCCGAGATGGATTGCACAACACTTTTGTGGTCGAGTGTACATGAATATATAGTAATCGTTTTTGCGGTTCATTCTTCTTTATGAAGTTCAGTGTATGTTTTTTTTTTCTTCTTTTTTTTTCTTTTTTGTGTTAGGTTTAATATGTGTGTTTTTGTGTGTCAATATTCTTTGTGTAGTTCAGCGTGGATTTAGTTTGTGTAAATATCTCTGTGAAGTTTTTTGCTTTGTATGTTTTCTTTTGTGAGGGTCAGCGTGCGTGTGTTCTTCTGTTTGAATATTCTTTCTGAGGTTCAGCTTTGTTGTTTTTCTTTGCGTAAATGTTCTTTGTGAAGTTCAGTGTATGTGTTTTTGTTTGTGTGTGAATGTAGTTGAAATTCAGTTTTCTTGTGAACCAACTTGACTTTCCATAATTTTGCAGTGATCATTTTATGTCCCTTTCTTAGATATTTCACAAATAACGAGTTAATTTTTTTTCAAAATGACGATTTAATTCAATATTTACCCGTGCAGGGCACACAGTTAGCATATTTCACATATTTCATCACAAATATTCCTTGATCTTATTTTAGATTTTCCCTTCATTGTCTTAAAATGACTCAACCCACTAACTTCATAAAGAAAAATTCGATGTAATGTTGGTGCCATTGAGTCTCGAAGGATTTTTTTTTATTAACCCTTCCCCCCTCCCCTCCCCCCTCCCCCCTCCCTTACTGAAGACTTCCACAAGGATGAAATCCTTTAAACTCCGAACACTCGTAAAGAAGGATGAAAACGGATTCTCTCCGCCGGCCGATTCTCCCACCAACACATTTTATTGGGGCCCGGCGCAGGTTATGTAGATTAAATTGTAGTCTATTATTGTTCACAAAGGTCTTTTGAAGGAAGCTAAATTGATATGCAAATCGTCGGATAGCGCAAGGATGATCTTATATGAAGGGAGCTAATCGGGTAGATTCCAATATATCCTGGCTATTTGTGAGCCCCCCGTACCTTCACTCCCCCTCCCCCTTCCATTTCCCTTCCCCTCCCCTTTCTATATCCCCCTCACACCCCCATCCGTTCTATTCAGTCTCTCGGAGCCTGGTGTTTAGCTAAAAAGAATTGCGTTCAAGGATGCTGGTACTGAAATAGTTCGTTCCTGTAGTGGGATGGTGCTATCAGTACTCCTCACGCAGTGCACGGTAGGCATTACCTAAGGTTCTTTGCAGCGTCCCCTCTCCCCCTGGTTGCAACCCTTTTCATTCTTATTACTCCACCTCCGTTCATATTATCTTTCTTCCATCTTGCTTCCTACCCTCTCCTGACGGTTGTTGTATTGTGGAACTGCGAGGTTTTCATCCTGTTGCACCTTTAAAGCCTTTTTACTCTCAATTTCCCTTTCAGGGCTGAATGACTTCAGAGGTCCCAGAACTTGCCTTTGGCCTAAATTTTATGTTTCAATTCCTGAAGTAGTTCTTTTCATGCTACAGTGTTTTTATTATTTTTTTTTCCTGTTGCTGTTATTGTCCCTCCTTTGATTAAACTGGAGGATTCTTTGCCATGCATTTTTCTCCCCACTGAATCCTTTAACCTACCTAGTTTCGAGAGACCGAACTGTCAATGGCTTTGGGATTTGGCTAACTTAAAAGAAAAAAAAATTATTTTTTAAATTTTATATTTTTATTTATTTATTTTATCCATTTAGAACTGAATAGGATAGGTGACTGGATGGAGATCGTCTTGTTCCTCTTCTTGTATGCCACTCAGTGCCTTTATCCAGTCCAGCCCCGAATAAACGAAACAGAAGGTAGAAGGAGAAAAAAAAAAAAAAACCGTAGACGAAGTGAAAGCGGAAGCAAGAAAAAAAAAAATCTAATCTGTATTTACTTGAATAATTTCCTTTTAAGTTAGAATGTCTTTCTAGCATTTGATGCCCATATATGGACGTTTTTCTGTAGAAGCTTTATCTATTTGTAATTTTATATGAATGTAGTTTTTTCTGAAAATATTTGGCGACGCATGTGATTTTTTTTTTCATTTGAATATTTAATGCTATGCTGGAACCGAATTGAAATTTGTTATGGTGAAAGATTTCCTTTTGGGTAACATTTGCTTTGATGTCGAATCTGTGTAAATCTCCCTATAAAATGTATTCTGCTACTATCTGTATTTACACGCGTGCGCGCGAGATATATATTATATATTCTATATATATATATATATATATATATATATATATTATATATATATATATATATATACATATATATATATATATATATATATATATATATATATATATATATAGTATGTATATATATATATATATATTATAGGGTGTGCATAAGTACACGTGGGCACAATACAATACCCTTCTTGTTTTGCATACTTATTCTCATCATTCATATATATATATATATATATATATATATATATATATATATATATATATATATATATATATATAAAGAGAGAGAGAGAGAGAGAGCAATGCTTTCATCATGAATTAAATGTAATTATTTTGTATATTTGATGTATTTTTATTTATTTTTATCTACTTTCGCCCCATCCACTTAGTAAGAATTTCTGTTTGGAAGAACGAAAACAACCCAATGTAGCAGTGACTGCATGACTTAGACCGTAATTATACAATACAATTAAAGACGTCACAGTGAAATGTAGTTCATGGTTCAACTGTAACACCATTATCCTCACCCCCGGTGGTGTTTATTATTGTTTTAATTTGTTAATGCAGCGACTCTGCTTGGTGTGTCTGTGGTGTTTGTGAGGAGGGAAATTGCACCACTTAGGGAACTTAGTTATGATAATTCTGACCTTGAGTGCCACTCCGAGTGCCAAGTTCTTTGGCCTCGCTCTCTCTCTCTCTCTCTCTCTCTCTCTCTCTCTCTCTCTCTCTCTCTCTCATGCAAGAAGGTTTGTTTGTTTCGATACGCTGTAGTTTCAGGTTTTTTTTTTCTGTCACCTTTTCCCCAAGGAAAGGTTGGAGTTTCAGGGATTTTTTTTTTCCTCCAGGGGAAGGTTGGAGTTTCAGGGATTTTTTTTTCCTCCAGGGGAAGGCTGGAGTTTCTGGGATTTTTTTTTTTCCTCCAGGGGAAGGTTGGAGTTTCAGGGATTTTTTTTTTCCTCCAGGGGAAGGTTGGAGTTTCAGGGAATTTTTTTTTCCTCCAGGGGAAGGTTGGAGTTTCAGGGATTTTTTTTTTCCTCCAGAGGAAGGTTGGAGTTTCAGGGATTTTTTTTTTCCTCCAGGGGAAGGTTGGAGTTTCAGGGATTTTTTTTTTCCTCCAGGGGAAGGTTGGAGTTTCAGGGATTTTTTTTTTTCCTCCAGGGGAAGGTTGGAGTTTCAGGGATTTTTTTTTCCTCCAGGGGAAGGTTGGAGTTTCAGGGATTTTTTTTCCCCCGGGGAAGTTTTGGAGTTTCAGGGATTTTTTTTTTTTCCTTTCCAGTGGGAACGGTTGGAGTTTCAGGGATTTTTTTTCCTTCCAGGGGTAAGGTTTGGAGTTTTCAAGGGATTTTTCTTTTTCCTCCAGGGGAAGGTTGGAGTGTTCAGGATTTTTTTTTTTTCTCAGGGTGAAGGTTGGGAGTTTCAGGGATTTTTTTTTTCCTCCAGGGAAGGTTGGAGTTTCGGGATTTTTTTTTTCTCCCAGGGGAAGGATTGAGTTTTCAGGGATTTTTTTTTTTCCTCCAGGGGAAGGTTTGGGTTTCAGGGATTTTTTTTTTCCTCCAGGGGAAGGTTGGAGTTTCAGGGATTTTTTTTTTCCTCCAGAGAAGGTTGGAGTTTCCGGGATTTTTTTTTTTCCTCCAGGGAAGGTTGGAGTATTCAGGGATTTTTTTCCTCAGGGGAAGGCTGGGAGTTTCAGGATATTTTTTTTCCTCCAGGGGAGGTGGAGATTTCAGGGATTTTTTTTCCTCCAGGGGAAGGTTGGAGTTTTTTCGAGGGAATTTTTTTTTTTTCCTTCCAGGGAAGGTTGGAGTTTCAGGGATTTTTTATTTTTCCTCCAGGGAAGGTTGGAGTTTCAGGGATTTTTTTTTTTTCCTCCAGCGGGAAGGTTGGAGTTCAGGATTTTTTTTATTCCGCCAGGGGAAGGTTTGGAGTTTTCAGGATTTTTTTTTTTTCCTCCAGGGGAAGGTTGGAGTTTCAGGGATTTTTTTTTCCTCCAGGGGAAGGTTGGAGTTTCAGGGATTTTTTTTTTCCTCCAGGGGAAGGTTGGGCAGTTTCAGGGAAATTTTTTTTTTTCCTCAAGAGGGAAAGGTGGGAGTTTCAGGGATTTTTTTTCCTCCAGGGGAAGGTTGGAGTTTCAGGGATTTTTTTTCTGTCACCTTTTCTCCTAGGGAAGGTTGGAGTTTCAGGGATATTTTTTTTTCCTCCAGGGGAAGTTGGAGTTTTTCAGGGATTTTTTTTTTTTTCCTCCAGGGAAGGTTGCGTAGTTTCAGGGATTTTTTTTTTCCTCCAGGGGAAGGTTGGAGTTTCAGGGATTTTTTTTTCCTCCAGGGGAAGGTTGGAGTTTCAGGGATTTTTTTTTTCCTCCAGAGGGAAGTTGGAGTTTCAGGGGATTTTTTTTTTTTTCCTCCAGGGAAGGTTGCGAGTTTTCAGGGATTTTTTTTTTCCATTACAGGGAAGGTTGGAGTTTCAGGATTTTTTTTTTTTCCTCCAGGGGTAAGCGGTTTGGAGTTTCAGGGTATTTTTTTTTTTCCTCCAGGGGAAGGTTGGAGTTTTCAGGGATTTTTTTTTCCTTCCAGGGAAGGCTTTTTTTTTTGGAGTTTCCCAGGAGTTTTTTTTTTTCCTCCAGGGAAAGGTTGGGTTTCAAGGAGAGTTTTTTTTCCTCCGGGGGAAGGTTTGAGTTTCAGGGGATTTTTTTTTTTCCTCCATGGGCAAGGTTGGAGTTTCAGGATTTTTTTTTTCCTCCAGAGGGAAAGGTTGGAGTTTTCTGGGATTTTTTTTTTCTCCAGGGAAGGTTGGAGTTTTTTTTTTTTTCCAGGGATTTTTTTTTGTTCCTCCAGGGGAAGGTTGGGAGTTTCAGGGAGGATTTTTTTTTTTCCTTCCAGGGGAAAAGGTTTGGAGTTTCAGGGATTTTTTTTTTCCTCCCACGGGAGGAAGGTTTTGAGTTTTTTTTTCAGGGATTTTTTTTTTTCCTCCAGGGGAAGGTTGGAGTTTCAGGGATTTTTTTTTTCCTCCAGAGGAAGGTTGGAAGGTTTTCAAGGATTTTTTTTTTTCCTCCAAGGGGAAGGTTGGAGGTTCCAGGGATTTTTTTTTCCTCAGGGAAAGGTTGGAGTTTCAGGGATTTTTTTTTTTTCCTCCAGGGGAAGGTTGGAGTTTCAGGGATTTTTTTTCCTCCAGGGGAAGGTTGGAGTTCAAGGATTTTTTTTTCCTCCAGAGGAAGTTGGGGAAGGTTGGGTTTCAGGGATTTTTTTTTTTTCCTCCAGGGGAGGAGAGGGTTTTTTTTGGAGGTTTCAGGGATTTTTTTTTTTTTTTTTTTCCTCCAGGGGAGGAAGGTTGGTTCACCGATTTTTTTTTTTCTTTTTTTTTCCAGGGGAAAGGAGTTGGAGGGGTTTCAGGGATTTTTTTTTTATTTTATTTATTTTTTTTTCCTCCAGGGGAATGTTGGAGTTCAGGGATTTTTTTTTTCCTCCGGGGAAGGTTTGGAGTTTCAGGGATATTTTTATTTGGGACTATTTTTTTTTTCATCCAGGGGTGGGAGTTTCAGGGTTTTTCTCCAGTTTTTTTTTTTTTCAGTTTTTTCTCCAGGGGAAATGGATTCGATTATGTTTATTTCAATACACTGCTGTATCAGTTTCTTTTATCACTTGTAAGTTTTTTTTTTATCCAGTGGAAGTGGGTGTTTTTTCCACTTTCTCCAGGGGAAAGGTTGGTGTTGATTTTGTTTGTTTCTGTATGCTGCACTTTCAGAGCGTTTTTGTCACCAGAGGTGTTTTTTCATCCGGGAGAAATGGAATGTTTTTTTTCATTTAGCTTTTTATCCAGGGGAGATGTTGGAGTCACTTTTGTTTGTTTCGATACGCTACAGTTTCAGATTTGTTTTTACTTTTTCTTCAGAGGAACTATTGGAATCGATTTTGTTTTTTCATACGTTGCAGTTTCAGATTTTTTTTTTACCACCAGGGAAGTATTTTTTTTTTATCCTGTGGATTTTTTTTTCTTATTCCTTTCAGATTCCCGTTCGATGTATCGGCGTTCGAAGTGTGTTTTGAACGGTAATATTCATCAAATATCTGCGTTGCGAAATGGCCTTTGATTTCGAAAGAACCAAACGGAGTTTTGTTTGTTTTGTTTGTGTTTTTTTTCCTGAAGTTTCATAACCACATCAGCCGTTGAAGAGGCTGAATGAAATTGTGCGAGTGTCTGGGAAGTGACAGCCACTTCCGGCAGATGTTTTTCTGCAGATATAATGTCATGCACCTTTTTTTTTTTCTTTATACCCAGTTTATACAATCAACGACTTCCTTCTCATTCCTTTGCATCAAGAGTTATTAGAATAAAAGGCGCTGAGTGGTTTATACTAGGTATTGTAAATTGTTGTACTTTATTTGGGTGTAATATACTTTTAAGTGATATCTGCCGGGCAAATTATACTTTTAAGTGATATCTGCAGTGCAAATTCGTAAAAAAAAAAACACACACAAAAAATGAATGACAAAAAATTGCAGTGTTAAACGGGATGTGAATTTTAAACAAAGAATAAACTATAATGACGGATAATGTAAGGAAAACAGAGTGAACTAATAATTAAATAGACGCAGCATTTTTGAAAGAGGTCAAAAAAGGCAAAATGAATTTGAGAACTCAAATAAAAACATCCTGAATCTTCTTGTAGCATTCATAAGATCTATTTATTATTAAATAAGAACTTCTCTACGCAATGAACATGCATTTAAAACATGCCTCTTTCGAAGCACTTGTTTGTGTCCGTTAAGTTACGAAGGAGAAGACGTGCTCGTACTCTCGTCAGTTCGGTTTAGATTGCCGCTAGAATGCTGATGATTCATTCTTCTCTCTCCGTGACTAATTCAATTGGCTCAATAAGGGATGGTACTCGGGGGCGCCAGTTCTTTATGAAGTGAATCGGATGGATAAGTATACGTTCGTATTTTGTATGTTTGTTGTGCATTTAGATTATAAATGGCTTTAAAACTGTGCAACGTGCAGTGTACGTTTGTCTCTCCCTTTGAGGCAGACAAGCTTTTTAACAAACCAGGACCTTTAGGCTGTAGAATGGAATCAACGAATTTTACGATCAAAGAAATGAAGTAAAGATCAGAATGAATGACTTTGCATTAGAAATTGCGCTTAGTTAGTAGGAGGCAAATGCTGCATGGGACTGTGTGGTTTTTGTTGCAAAGAAGAGAAGTCTAGAAAACATGTCAGTAGCCTCAGTGACGAATCCAATTGCCTAACAGTCAGGTGATTCAGAAGTGTTATTATGCTTGTAGCAGTGAAGTTGAGCCTTCTTTTCAGTATCAGTTCGAATTCAGAGGTTCTGGGGTTCAACAGCTGCAGTAATCTATTATCAAAATAAGTGTATAACCTAAGAGCAGCTATAGGTATGAAGATGAAACAGTTTCAGAAGTCTCGAATCTGAAGTTATTAGCGAAATAAAGTTTACACGCTTGGAATTTTACATGCTCTCTCAACCTCGCTTGTCTCATGTATGACGACTATGGCTTGCCAGCCTCTCATACTTGAATGAGAAGACTCGGCAATCTCCGACGACTTGAATGCACTTTGGACAAACTCTTAACTACTCTTAAAAATCTTTAGAAAACATTAATACTATACGCACAATCTGAAGAACTAAAATTGTCATAGTCATACCTAGAGATCGTAAAAAATATTGAAGTATGGATAACCTCAGGAAATCTAAATATAGCCATCAAAACCTCAGAGGACAATGATTAAGAAACTCAGATCCTAAATTGAGCTTTGGCAGCTTCTTAAAATTTTCGTACGAATGAGACGAGATATGAGAGAATAAAGTATTTTAAACTCATGAATATTTACTATATTCATGGTAATCTCACCGTGCTTGAAAGTAATAAAGATGTTTAAATACTAAATCTCAATGATATCATTCGATATTACAACAGGATTATCACAAGTATAATAGTCTCAATGTATAATAGCTTGAGCTTTTATGCTGGACAGTTTCGGTATTTTGAATTCTGATAAGAAGCAAAGGATACCATTTCAATCTTACTTAATTTTCCTAAACTCGTGACAAGTTTGTCTGTATCTTTACCTTTTTCAAAATTTTTCCCCAATTCCTACGAAGAATTACAGTAGAAATATGTCATTTTTACAAAAATCATCCTTCTCTTCTCTCTCTCTCTCTCTCTCTCTCTCTCTCTCTCTCTCTCTCTCTGTAATGAGAGGCCATTAATTAATAGTCCGCTTTAACGCCGCACCGTCCCCAAGAACAAGTACTGAAAGTTTCAGTTACCCTGATTGAACATCAAAAATCCCTTTTCTCTCTCTCTCTCTCTCTCTCTCTATCTCTCTCTCTCTCTCTCTGTAATGAGAGGCCATTAATAATAGTCCGCTTTAACGCCGCACCGTCCCCAAGAACAAGTACTGAAAGTTTCAGTTACCCTGATTGAACATCAAAAATCCCTTTTTGACATATGTCGTCGTTCTGTCCAATTCCCCTCTCGCCGATTCATACTCTTGTCGTACAATTTTTTCTCTCCCTCATTTTCCTCCCCCCTTTCGCCGGAAAATGACAATTTCGTATGGCACACCTTTTTTGGGAGGTGTATTTTTAATTTTTTTTTTTTTTTCACGTTCGAGACTTAATATTTTCTCTTATTGATGTTTAGTAACGTTACGTTTGATATATATATATATATATATATATACTATAGCTATTTTGCCTAATTATATTTGCTGTTATTTACGTTCAGCTACATTCAGTTTTGAGATATTTTCTTTTATAGTTATTTTGTTTGATCATATTTTATGTAGCTCACTTTTAGTTACACTGAGATTTTAGGCATTTTTTTATAGGTACTATGCCTGGTTCTATTTTCTGCTATTTACGTTTAGTAACGTTAGATTTAACGATATATATTTTCGTTTATAGCTAATAACCCTGATTATATTTTCTGTTATTCACGTTTAGTAACATTAAGATTTGAGATATCGTCTTTTGTTGATATTACGCCTCTGATTATATATATTTTACTGATGCCATAGGCCTAATTCATTTATTGAGAGGTAACCAAGTGTTTAGATGAAACAAATGTTCATTTTTATTGTTTTGACAATTTCTAATGTAATCGATTGCTGTTAATGTATGAAGTTAGTCTTGAAACGTGTATGCATTTCGCTCTTTGAGCATCATTGCCATTTAAGTGATTGCTCTTTAAAATGGGAATATATTTCCGTTTTTGAGCATCATTGTAATTGAAGTGATTACTGGTTGAAATGCGAATGTATTTACGTCTTTGAGCATCATTGTAACTGAAGTGATCGCAGGTTGAAATGAGAATGTATTTACTTCTTTGAGCATCATTGTAACTGAAGTGATTGCAGGTTAAAATATGAATTTATGTCCCTATTTGAGCATCATTGTAATTGAAGTGATTACTGGTTGAAATGCGAATGTATTTACGACTTTGAGCATCATTGTAATTGAAGTTACTGCAGGTTGAAATATGAATGTATTTACGTCTTTAGCGTCATTGTAACTGAAGTGATTGCAGGTCGAAATGCGAATGTATTCACGTCTTTGAGCATCATTGTAATTGAAGTGATTAATGGTTTGAAATGCGAATGTATTTACGACTTTGAGCATCATTGTAATTGAAGTAATTACTGGTTAAAATGAGAATTTATTTCATTTTTTAGCTTCATTGTAATTGAAGTGATTACTGGTTGAAATGCGAATGTATTTACGTCTTTGAGCATCACTGTAATTGAAGTGATTTCTGGTTGAAATGCGAATGTATTTTGTTACAATGATGCTCAAAGAGGGATGATGAAAGAAGAAAATAAATACACATTCCAGAAAGCAATCCTTTGCATTACAGTGAGGCCCAAAGAAGGAGATAAGTATACATATCTCTACAAGTGATTGCTGTTTGGAATGTGTATTTATTTTCCTTCTTAGAGCACCATTCCTCACATTCCCTTAGAACCCATAAGGCCCCAGTGAGGAGAAGCTAATGGCCATTTCGCCCGATGTAATGACGGCCAAATATTGCGGCTTCCTTTTCATTACTTTGTACGAGTGTCCTTGTCTTTCTGTGTTCGCTTATTTATCTTTCTGTTTTGTTTCCCCTCTTCTTCCCCTTTATTTTTCCTTGTTCATCTTACCCCTTTTTTCGTATGGCTGTTTTTTTTTTCCTTTTTTTTCGTTTTCATCATGTCGTTCATTCCCTTGTACTTGTGTCCGTTCATTATTGTACTTAGGTTGTTTATTCCTTTCTTTTCACGCTTTTCATCCCCGTTTTTTGTTTATTCAGTTTTTCATGCCGTTCATTCCCTTTTCATTATGTCTATTCCTTTTTATCATGGCGTTCATTCTCCTATTTATTTTTGTTTATTCTTGGGTTTCATACCGTTCATTCCCACCTTTTTTATGTCTGCTTATACCTTTTTTTATTCCATCCATTCTATTTTTTTTAATGTTAATTAATTCCTTTCTGTCTTGCTGTTCATTCCATTTTCTCTGCCTGTTTCATCCCTTTTACTTGGCGTTTATTCCTCTGTCATTATGTTTATTCCTTTTTCATGCCGTTCATGCCCGTTCTTTCTGTCGATTTCACTTTTTCTGTTCATCCCCCCCCCCCCCTTTTATAGCTGATTATTCAATTTTTCCTGCCGTTCATTCTCCTGTTTTTATGTTGGATTATTCCTAATTCCTAATTTTATGCCATTCATTCCCATTATTTTATCCTATTTTCATTCCATTCATTCTCCCTTATAAATCATTCTGCCAGGTTGTCTTGTAATATGTATTTTCCATATTTTATTTTTAAGTAAATGTTAAGAAAGTGATAATAACTTTTATTGTGATTATTATTACATTTCCTCATTATTCTTATTCGTCTCTCTCCGCGTCTCCATTACAGCTTCTCTCTCTCTCTCTCTCTCTCTCTCTCTCTCTCTCTCTCTCTCTCTCTGTCCCAGCACCAATGCACCAATTTATCTTCTTGTTTCCAATCGCTCGTTCTTTTTCTCGTGTGTAATTACTCCTCCCATTTTCCCGGTACCATCTGTATTTTGTAAACTTTATTATTTTGTTGGTAAATAAATTTTTAAGGTCTGGAAAATAATAGACCGTTGCTATTTGGGCCGTATTTTTGCAGTTTGCGTTTTAGACTTTTCTGCTGCTGCTACCACGGTTTATAGATGTATGATTTTATATGTGCGACTTGGGATGCGTGTATGTAAGTATGTATGTATGCATCCGTAGGTCTTGTGTGCGCATGTATACAGTTGCCCCAGATATACATGCACACGTGTATATACATATGTATATATACAATATATATATGTATTTATGTATATGTATATGGTATGTACGTATATGTATATATATGCATATATATATATATATATATATATATATATACACACATACATACATACTTACCCATTACAATCTTTTTGTTGCATGTTTGGGAGGCATCCATAACTCACTTCTGACTTATTCCCATATAATATCCACTGATTGTTTCAACGACATAGTGTTTGCCAAGCCAAGACAGAGTTATCGTGAGATACAATGGCTCTACAAACGTCTTTGTGATTTCCTATAAGAGTTTCCTTCTTCAGAGCCATCGCTGAAGGTGCCTCTGTCCCATAATAAGAAAAATGTTAAGCTCTTCGCTTTTAAACTTTTTATTCATTTGGATGAATATACGCATAGATATTGAAAATTTCCTGAAAGATTCAGTCATAATTTCTATTGTTACAAAGAGACAACGAAGAAACGAGAACAGTTCTCTAACTATTTGTTCATTTATTTTTTCTTGTTTGATAATTGAGATCTCTTCTTTCTGCATTTCCCTTTACCTCATTTTACTTCTCCCTAATGAACACCCATATTCTTTGGATGCTTGAATTTCAAGTCAGCGGCCCTTCTGGTGGGCATGTTCCATTTGAGTAGGGTCCATTTTCTGAATAATAATAATAATAATAATAATAATAATAATAATAATAATAATAATATTTGTATAGAAGTTCTCCAGAGGGGAAAGCAAACGACCGCGTGACGTCACGTGTCTTCACCGCCATACACACACACACACACACGCACGCACACACACACACACACACACACACACACACACACACACACACATGCTGCGCGTGAGAAGACCTTGTTTTCTCCAGAACTTGGCTCTGACCATCGACTCCCTTTCCAAGATCTCTGGGAGGAAAGTTTTTCCGACTTTTCGGTCGTTTATTTATCGGGTCTTTAATTTATGGGGGCCGTCCTGTTGATCATACTAGCGGCAATCTTCGAGAGTAGTAGGGTTCTGCTCCGGTCGTCTTCGCTGGGAAGTTGGACCGTTTGTTGTTGGGGCTTCTAGACTCAAGATTTTGGGATTTTTTTTTTTATAGTAGTTTCATGAATCTTGCTTTTTCCTTTTGTTTTTAACTTCTGCGTTTACACTGTGTTTTGCGTTTTTGCCTTCTGTTTATTTTGATTACGTTTTAGTAATTTTTTGTGTTTTTTTGTGGGGAGTAATTTCTCAAATATTCTTTTTTTTTGGGGGGGGCGGGGGGCCGTTTACGCGGTTCTTTCTGTTCTTGAGTTCTGTTTGTTTTGATTTTGCTTTAATTATTATTATTGTTATTATTATTATTTGTCTGCCTTTTTTGTTATTTTTCTTTTTGTGTGGAGCTTCTTGTTCTTCACTTCTGTTAATTTGATTTTGTTTTTATTAATTATTACTATTATTGTTATTCAGTTACGTTTCCAGTTAATGATCTCCTAACCGTGTTGCATTTAAGGTAATCATCTTGAATAAATTAATAATAATAATAATAATAATAATAATAATAATAATAATAATAATAATAATAATAATAATAATAATAATAATAATGGATAGACTATAAGAAAGCCTTCGACATGATACCACACACATGGCTAATAGAATGCCTGAAAATATAGGCGGCAGAGGAAAATACCATCAGCTTCCTCAAAAATACAATGCGCAACTGGAATACAATACTTACAAGCTCTGGAATAAGACTAGCAGAGGTTAATATCAGGAGAGGGATCTTCCAGGGCGACTCACTGTCCCCACTACTCTTCGTAGTAGCCATGATTCCCATGACAAAAGTACTACAGAAGATGGATGCCGGGTACCAACTCAAGAAAAGAGGCAACAAATCAACCATCTGATGTTCATGGACGACATCAAGCTGTATGGTAAGAGCATCAAGGAAATAGATACCCTAATCCAGACTGTAAGGATTGTATCTGGGGACATCAGGATGGAGTTTGGAATAGAAAAATGCGCCTTAGTCAACATACAAAAAGGCAAAGTAACGAGAACTGAAGGGATAAAGCTACCAGCTGGGAGCAACATCAAACACATAGATGAGACAGGATACAAATACCTGGGAATAATGGAAGGAGGAGATATAAAACACCAAGAGATGAAGGACACGATCAGGAAAGAATATATGCAGAGACTCAAGGCGATACTCAAGTCAAAACTCAATGCCGGAAATATGATAAAAGCCATAACACATGGCAGTGCCAGTAATTCAATATACAGCGCAGGAATAGTGGAATGGACGAAGGCAGAGCTCCGCAGCATAGATCAGAAAACCAGGAAACAAATGACAATACACAAAGCACTACACCCAAGAGCAAATACGGACAGACTATACATAACACGAAAGGAAGGAGGGAGAGGACTACTAAGTATAGAGGACTGCGTCAACATCGAAACAGAGCACTGGGGCAATAAATTTTTTCCCTGAAAACCAGTGAAGACGAGTGGCTAAAGAGTGCATGGGAAGAAGGACTAATAAAAGTAGACGAAGACCCAGAAATATTCAGAGACAGGAGAAAGACAGAAAGAACAGAGACTGGCACAACAAACCAATGCACGGACAATACATGAGACAGACTAAAGAACTAGCCAGCGATGACAATTGGCAATGGCTACAGAGGGGAGAGCTAAAGAAGGAAACTGAAGGAATGATAACAGCGGCACAAGATCAGGCCCTAAGAACCAGATAAGTTCAAAGTATGATAGACGGAATAACATCTCTCCCATATGTAGGAAGTGCAATACGAAAAATGAAACCATAAACCACATAGCAAGTGAATGCCCGGCACTTGCACAGAACCAGTACAAAAGAGGCATGATTCAGTGGCAAAAGCCCTCCACTGGAGCCTGTGCAAGAAACATCAGCTACCTTGCAGTAAATAAGTGGTACGACACACCTCACCTGAGGGAGTGATAGAAAACGATCAGGCAAAGATCCTCTGGGACTATGGTATCAGAACAGATAGGGTGATACGTGCAAACAGACCAGACGTGACGTTGATTGACAAAGTCAAGGGAAAAAGACAGTATCACTCATTGATGTCGCAATACCATGGACACCAGAGTTGAAGAGAAAGAGAGGGAAAAATGGATAAGTATCAAGATCTGAAAATAGAAAATAAGAAGGATATGGGATATGCCAGTGGAAATCGTACCCATAATCATAGGAGCACTAGGCACGATCCCAAGATCCCTGAAAAGGAATCTAGAAAAACTAGAGGCTGAAGTAGCTCCAGGACTCATGCAGAAGAGTGTGATCCTAGAAACGGCACACATAGTAAGAAAAGTGATGGACTCCTAAGGAGGCAGGATGCACCCGGAACCCCACACTATAAATACCACCCAGTCGAATTGGAAGACTGTGATAGAGTAAAAAAAAAAAAAAAAAAAAAAAAAAAAAAAAATAAGCCAAGCATATTCCAGGATAAGGAAAAAGTGTCCAGGAGACATCAAACTAACTTCCCCGTGAGAGTTGGGTTAGTGCCGTCAGTGTACCTCACGCGCGGTGCACTGTGGGCATTACTTAGGGTTAATTGCAGAGTCCCTTCGGCCCTTTCATTCCTTTTATCGTACCTCCGGTCATGTTCTTTCAAGGTTCTTTGCAGGATCCTTTTGGTTTTTTCGTTATTTTTATCGTACCTCCATTCATGTTCTTTCTGCCATCTTTCCACAGTTGTTTCATAGTGCATCTGTGACTTTTCCTCCTGTTACACCTTTTTCAATCGTTTAAGCTCACTTTCCGATTCATCGCTGAATGACCTCATAGGTCCCAGCGCCTAAATTGTTCATTGTGTTCTATCATACTAAATTGAGGTAATCGCTCATACATGTTGCCTCGGCTACCTGCTTTTTTATTCGCTGTGCATTTGCGATCTGTTTGTTCACACATACTCAATCTGTGTTTCGAGAGGATATTACCATGTGTTCACAGCTGGTGCTGTGTGCTTTAATAGTCCTTGCGTGACAGGTCTTAATTTTCACGCTACCTTCAGCTAGATCTCGGAGAATTTCATTTGCCGACGTCTTATGGGACTCTTTGCTGTCGTAGGTCTTATTCCTTTCGACAATTGTCGTACACCAAGTCTCTCTCTCTCTCTCTCTCTCTCTCTCTCTCTCTCTCTCTCTCTCTCTCTCTTTGTTCTGAGGATATTTTCCGTTTTGTTTTTCTTTCTACTCTGATAATGCGTTCTTTTACCCCGGTTATAATGTCGAAGAGAGTGTGGAATAGGAGCTGAATCATACAAAAACTCCATAATAATAATAATAATAATAAACGCACACATACACACACACACACACACACACACACACACACACATATATATATATAATATATATATATATATATATATATATATATATATATATATTTATTTATTTATTGAGTCATATCACATTACCGTGATTCATGTGCATACATCGAGCTGCAAATGTCCTTTGATATCTAATTCGCTTTACCTCGGAATTGATATATATATATATTCATATATGTTAACCGAAGGGGAATTTTTCAATTAAAAATTCTCCTTCGGTTAACATATATGAATATATATTAATTCCGAGGTAGAGCGAATTAGATATTAAAGGACATTTGTAGCTTGATGTCTATATATATATATATATATATATAGTATATATATATATATATATATATATATATACACATACTTATATATGTGTATATGTACATGCATATACATACATGTTATGACAGTTGAATTAACGTAGAAAAAAAAAGCATATCCGAGTACCCTAGACGACGCTGTGTAACAGAAACCGGGTGAAACCCAAGTCGTTCAATGGAAGCGATTTCTCAGCGAACGTTGGAGGAGACTGCTTCGGGTTTGACCATCAAGGGACAGAGACAGGTAGCGGCAGCCTGTGTTGACATAAGCATCCATTAGACACATGTCGCCGAGGATTGTTGACGTAGAGCCCCAATCCAATCACTGTTAATTGGGAAATGTTTACCGAAATTCCACCAGACGGAGCTACTGAGCGACTTGTTGACATGAGTCGCAACGGATGATTGGTAATAAGGTTTTGCGGCCGACTGGAAGCTCCCCCCCCTCCCCCGGACGGAACGTCGGTTGTGGATGGACCCTAGTCCAGTGTCTCTCCTCTCATCACTGCTTATATATATATATATAGATATATATAGATATATATATATATATATATATATATATTATATATATATATATATGTATGTATTATGTATGTAGTATGTATGTATGTATGTATGTATTATCAGCCATCTTCTTCTTTCTCAGATTTTGATTCCATTTTGTTTCCTTATGTTTCCTTTTACTGTTTGCCTTATTACTTGACTAATAGTCCCGATACTTTGTGTGTGCATGTGTGTGTGTGTTTTACCCTTTTTTCCATTAGCTTCTATCTTCTTCTTCTTCTTCTTCTTCTTCTTCTTACTTTTGATTCCCATTGCTTCCTTCAGTTTCCCTTTAGTGCTTCTTTTAACTTACTGTGTAATCGTCTTTGTTGTCATCTTTTCCATTGGCTCCTCCTCCTCCTCCTCCTCCTCCTCCTCCTCCTCCTGTGTCCCTATTCTTACATTCCACTCTTTCCAGTATTCTCTCCTTGCCACCTCTCGCCTTTCCTCTGAGAAAGTGATTGACATCGCTTATCTCCTCAGTTCCAGCGCGCGACTAAAGGAATTTACGTGATCAGTGAAACAAGGGAATTTGGCTGCCAAGTTTTCCTGCCATTTTTATCCGTGTTTTTCCTCTCTTTACATCACCTGATCAAGAGAAGTGGATTAGGGCGAGACGCCTTCGTATTGACGTGCGTGATTATGCGCGCGCGAAGATACAGAAGTGGAAAGATAGATTCTTTTATATTCACGTACATGATTATGGGTACATGAAATACTGAGGTGGGAAGATAGCTGCGTTTGTATTCACATATGTGATTATGCTCGTATGAAGATACAGAAGTGGTTATATATGTACTACATACATGATAGGCATGAGGATACTGAGGTGGAGAGATAGATAGATTTTTAAGATAGATACGTTTGATTTCGCATACAAGATAATGCGTTTATAAAGATACAGAAGTGGGGAAATAGATAAGTTTGTATTCACATGATTATACGTGCATGAGGGGATACATTAGTGGACTGACAGATACGTTTGTAAGAAATTTACGTTTGTATTCACTTAGCTACATAATTATGCGTTCATAAAGATGCAGAAGTGGAAAGATTGATACGTTTGGAAGGTAGTTACGTTTGTATTTACTTACATGATTATTGGTACATAGAGATATTGAAGTGGTAAGATAAATACGTTTGTATTCACATACAAGATTATGCATGCATGAAGGTACAGAAAGATGCTTTTGTAAGAAAGATACGTTTGTATGGAATAAATTATTATTTGTGCATGGAGATTCACAAGTGGAAAGATAGATTTGTATTAATATACATGATTATGTGTACATATAAATACATAGGTATACACGGAGCTTTGAGAAAAAATAAGAATGCTTAAATTTAGTGGTTTTTAACCGGTTGCGTATTTGAGAGGTATATGCACTCTGCTGTCTGTCTTATTATTAAGGGCTAAAAATTGAATTTTTAATTTCAATACCTTTTTCATCATGCAATCAATAAATTTGGTTTAGTAAAATGTATGATCTTGCAAAACTAATGTTTTATAGATAGGTTGGGTTCGGGAAATTCCCCCAGTAACCTAGCTTTGTATTGTGTGTATTCTATATATATAAAAAATATCACTTTTTTTTATAGGGGGTTTATATCTGTATATACAATCATTCTTGAGGCTAATATATCTTTGGTGGAATTCTTTGACTTACATTGGAACTGATTTCTATAATGATTCCTATTTTAAGGTCCCATTGTGTTTAGGCCTCTCTCTCTCTCCTCTCTCTCTCTCTCTCTCTCTCTCTCTCTCTCTCGTTTCTTTTTTGTTGTCATCAGTGTGGGGCTAGATGACGTTGTCAAGAAGCCCGTCTCATCGGCCTTCGTTTGTTTGTTTCTTTTTTTAATGAACGATTGTATTGTGGAATTTGTAAATCATTTGGGGAACTTTCCGAGTTGAAGAAAGGGTAGTTTTGTTACATGCAAATATATGTCGCTTGCCCCTGGATTTGTGAAATTAGAATAGAAGGTATTTGTTTTAAGAAATCATAGAGTGGGGTTGATTTATGAACTACCATACCTTCACGCAACTGCTGTCACACACTTTTCATCATCCGAGTAGGACTTCGCTAATATTTATGAGCCAAATCACTGGCATTACGACCTGAAAAATGTTAGTGATATAATCAGGGGAAAATATCACTAGGTCAAAGAAATGCATCACCGTAAGCGCCGTTATTCCGCGCGGCAGAAAACGCCCCCCGTTGCAAATGTCACGATATTTCTTTTCGATGAAGTTGGCACCGGTGCTCTCCTACTCACCCCCTGCCTCTCCCAACCCCCTCCCCCTACGAGGGTTGTGTCGTTCGCATGTCGAACCTCATACGTCACGCCCGGAGGTGCCATTGATGTGACAAATGGGCGAGGCACGATGGCCTGGCGTCGACTCGAGACGTCTGCTCGAGTGACAGCTTCATCTTTGTTGACCTCGTTCGAGTGGCAGTGGAAGGGGGGAGGGGAGGGGAGAGGGTCTTTTCTCTCTCTCTCTCTCTCTCTCTCTCTCTCTCTCTCTCTCTCTCTCTCTCTCTTTACTCGTGCCTATTCCATACTTTTGCATGCACCTGCATGAATTTTTTTTTTTTTTTTTTTTTTTTTTTGGCAGTGGAAGGGTGAGGGGCCTTTGTTCTTCCTTCCCCCTTCTCCCTCATACCTTTTCCAACCACCAGGTACATATTTCAATATATTTTAATTCCTTTCTCACTTGTTTCAGTGGGGGTTTCATGGGTTGTACCGAATACGGGACCTTCCATTGTAGAGGTGACGTCTTAACCACTGGTCCTTAAGTACTGCATCATACATTTATATATATATATATTATATTATATATATATATAATATAATATATATATATATAGATATATATATATATAAATAGATATATATGTATATATAATCAAAAAAAAAATAATTATCACATCACCGTGATATTTATCTATATACTATTCGAGCTATAAATGTCCTTTAATATCTAATTCGCTCTACCTCGGAATTAATATATTTTCATATATATTTTTAATTCGAGGTAGAGTGAATTAGATATTAAAGGACATTTGTAGCTCGAATATATATATATATATATATATATATATATATATATATATATATATATATATATATGCATATATGTATGCGGAACTCCCAGCTATTCGCACTGTGCATACATAAATTTCCCTTTGATCATCGCTGTGCATAAATTTCCTGTGGCCTTGTTGTAGGCGGCTTACTGAAAAATTCAAAACGGTCAGAAAGATTAAGTCTCTATTAATATGGAAAGACAATGCGCGGTATACTCGTAATATTATGGTGATCCTCTTTTTGAGTGTGTGCGTGCGCTTTTCATCGGAATGCCGTAAAAAAAAAAAAAAAAAAACCCTGAGATTTGACAAAAGACAGGCATAATATAAGAAGATTTTTCGCAACATTTAGGAGGGGACCGGGGAAAAAATCTTTTCTTTGTCTTATTTTTTATTCTATTTTTGGTTTTTATTTTTATTCTTTTATTTTTTATTTTGATCGTTGAATATAAAAACAACTAAAACGACATCTTTTCCTTCCCCTTCTTTTAGTGTGTGTGTTTGTGTGTTTTTTCATTTTGATAATTAAAAATGAAAATAAAAACGCTCCTGACAGCGGCGAAGTCATAACCTTCTGAGACTTAGCGATTATTGTTATTAGCCAAATTATAACATTCTAATGTCTAGAAATAATGGAACCAGGGGTAGATGTATCTTTGTATGTATGTATGTATGTATGTATGTATGTTATAATATATATATATATATATATATATATTATATATGTGTGTGTGTGTGTGTGTGTGTGTGTATATATATATAAAATATTTATGCGAATCTATCTGTAAATTCTTATACGTACAGAAATATTCTTTTTGAGTATATATATTTGTAGGATGCACACACACTGTATATGCTAGCGTATATGTTTATCACTGAATACTTAAATACAAATAAAAGATGGATAAGTAACCTTAATGTCAAGATTTTAGTCTTATGAGATCTTAATAAGTTTCCCTTGGCTCTTGACTGGTTCAATCGGATGTCAATTAGAATGCAAAATATATTTTAACAATATTTCCGCAAATATACCCTTATATCAATATATTGTCATAAAGTAAATATTAACGAAACAAGGATCACAGCATTATAAGAAATCGATGATTAGCGACACGCTGCATTGGAGCCGACTTCAAGCATTGCAATACAAGTCAGATGTAGGGGACCAATATCCGTACAGTAATTAGGCAAGAAAGAGGGATTCCGTAAATACATTAACTCTCCATTAGAACCCCTAACATTAACGCATATAGTTTTATATAATTATAGAAAAACATATTAAAGACAATAAACAAATGAAATTTTAAGAAAACAATAGAATCTTACAAGTCGGTCAGTGGAAGGCTGCTTTGGTAGTTATCTGTCAGGATTTTACACCTTCACTCTATACCTCGGATGATATAGAACACCAACTACCCAAAGATACAAAACTGGAAGTTAAACTGACACCTTTCGACAACGCCATCTATTGACAAGTTTGTTCAAGGCTTCTTAAGACAATGTGCAAGATACACACACACACATATATATACACATATACATACGAGTTTGCTAAGGTGGCTATCAAACATTAACGAGTACAAAGGTAAATGATAAAAGAATAACTGCATGTAATATTCAGTGGAAACTTTTAGGTGCCATTTGTATCTCACCTTTCAATTTTCTATTCCTATCAAAGGTTTTGGCTCGATTTCCAGTGGGAAGCAAATTTCTTCCAAGACTGATTTCCAATCGTAAGCTTTCACAGGTGAAGAAGGAATATCGACATTCACACATTTACTGTGTATATAACTTCAAAAGGCTCTTTCTTTCCATAGTCTGAAATTTTTTTCTTATAGCTGGTGAGAGAGAGAGAGAGAGAGAGAGAGAGAGAGAGAGAGAGAGAGAGAGGCAAGAACTTTGTCATTATGAATCGACACATGAGAGAGAGAGAGAGAGAGAGAGAGAGAGAGAGAGAGAGATAGGCAAGAACAATGGCATTATGATTCGACGCATGAGAGAGAGATAGAGAGAGAGAGAGAGAGAGAGAGAGAGAGAGAAACTTCCATTTTAAAATTTTGCTCGCTGTCGTTTGAAAGTTGTGATGAGTGATCTCTTTTTTGTTGTTTTTGTTGTTGTAATATTGTGCCGTAAAGATGAAATACGATACGATAGTCGGACATATCAATACTCGAAGTATAATGCAGAAACTGCTGCCGTTTTGCAAGGGAATATCTAGGTGTAAAATAAGAAGCGTTATGACAGAGAGAGAGAGAGAGAGAGAGAGAGAGAGAGAATTATGACCAAGTCAGGACTAAGCATCACCATTTAGAATACAGTGTTGTAGTGGAGCACCGACGGTTATGCATTGATTTTGTTAATGCATTGCTTCTCAGTTTGGCTGTATTGATAACTAAGGACTCAGGAAGTGATCAGCTTTTGCGTTAATTGACATCCATAAAAATATACTTAAGTTTTAGACATTTTGTTCTAATAAAGACCTCTTTGTTTAATCGTAACGGCTTTGGACATAACTCGCCAACAGTTATTCTGTTACAATTTATGATAGTCATTCTAATGATATTAAAGATTATGGCAACATCTTACTTTCTTAAGACATTTATAAAGAATTTTCAATATCTTGCTGAGCTTTTGTAATAATAGTAATAATAGTAAAACAGGATGGCTTAAAGCGCATGCTTAAGAGAGGGTCTACTTCCTTCTAATAATAATAATAATAATAGCAGTAGTAGTAGATAGAAGTTTCCGTATCATTCAGTATTTTGATTATCGGTACGAATACACGTCAAGATTTTTTACTTATTTATTTATTTATTTTTTACTTGTATAGGTAATCTCGGTCAACCCTTTCGTGATCTTTGTGATCCATCTCTGACCTCGATGGTCATTAATATGAAATATTACCAGGATGTACCCTCCAATTTGAATAAGACCTTAGGGAAGCCCTTAAGTTGGGAGGTTTTACTATACCGATGTGGCTACTTTTGTGAAATCGGAAGGTCACCATATTAGTGGTAACTGAAAAGGTATGTTAAGAATGATTTAGACTTCTTGGAAATAAAGAGGAGTTTGAGCTCAAAAAATCGATTTTCGAGTGGGGGCGGGGTAGGTAGGGGAACGGTAGGGTAGGGGAGATATCCACCCTCCTCCTGCAAGCCTGTTTGTCCGTCCCGGGTGGGGGAGGGATTGGTAGGAGAAACAGCAGCACCGAGTTCCAGCACATAGCGCGCGCCAACAAGCTCGTATTAAGTGAACCTTTTGGTATCGTAGTGTAAAATTTTCTCTTTTGACTTTACCAGTTTCTTTTTGTTTTGCATAAGTAAGTTTATTTATTGGCATGTTGGTCATCCACCCTCCAGTCATCAAACTTACCAAATTGCAGCCCTTTAGCCTCAGTAGTTTTGATTTTATTTAAGGGTAAATTTAGCCATGATCATGTCTAGCACCGCAATAGGCACCAAGAGCAAATGCCACCACTGCAGCGGCTGAGAGTTTCATACAGTATTATACGCTGTACAGAAGACTCGATTGCGTATTTTTTTTTTTTTTTTTTTTTTTTTTTTTGTTTTTTTTTTTTGCTTGCGGTTGATATATTTCAATTATTTCCAAAACGATACAGGGGTACAAAGCGGCTTCCATAGAGTGCAATTTCTGTCGCGGACTCCACTTATTCCTTTGCGAAGCGGCGTTATTGTTTTTTAATCGTTTTATTTCACCCAGGGATTGGGACGGATGACGCAAATTGAGTTCTTCCCCCATTGGAGATTTCGTACATTGTTTCCTCTCCTCCAGTCCTAGTATCTTTTCCTTTGCATAGCTGTATAAACGCGTCGCGTTTCCATTGTGTTTCTGTCCGACTCTGTGCGTCTTTTTTTCTCTTTTTTTTCTATCCCTTTAATCTCCTTCAATCCTGTTATCCTTCTACCCTTGATATCGTTGGGCTCCCCTGGGCGCATCCTACTCCAATCCTCCTTGCGTTCTCGGCCTGCTCTTTCTTTCTTGTACCTTTGGTCATCATCTTCATCTTCATTTCCTTATTTTTCACATTTTCCCCTTCATTCTCCTTCCTCCTCCACCACCTCTTTCTTTCTCTTTCTCCCTCCCTCTACCTCTCCTCCTCCTCCTCCTCCTCTTCTTCTTCTTCTTCTCCTCCCCTCTCCACTCTTCCTTTTACCCGTTTCTGCTGAAAAAGGGTACCCAGAGTGTTGTTGGTTCCTATCTAAATACCTCTTTAGCCCAGCAGAGGCTTTGAGTAAAAGAAGCGTTTGTGGCCTTTCGGAAAAGGCTTCCGCCCCCTTTGGCCATATAATATATTTTTCAGGATTTTGGCGACAATCTCTCTCTCTCTCTCTCTCTCTCTCTCTGCACTTGCGAGGGAAGAAGGCTTGGTTCCGATATTATAGTTCGAAAAAAAGGATTATTCTGAAGGTGGTAGAAGGTCATCTCTCTCTCTCTCTCTCTCTCTCTCTCTCTCTCTCTCTCTCTCTCTCTCTATTTTATTTTAATTTTTTTCTTCGCTTATGTCATTTTACAACAAAGTTATACTGCTATCCTTGTGCTGAAATGTCAGTGGCTTAAAGCATCATTATTATCGCTGTTATGAATGCTGTTGTCGTAATTATTATAATTAATCTAATAATTACAAACAGCAACCACAGTAGCAGTAAGTGTGAAAAAAAGTATGACTGGGCTGCATTGTTTTGATATTAATTATTATACTTGACAGGTAAGTATGAATTAGACGATGAGTTTCAGATGGTGCAAACAAGGACTTCATTCTACTGCTGGAGAGAGA
Organism: Macrobrachium nipponense; assembly: GCF_015104395.2. NCBI lineage: Eukaryota > Metazoa > Arthropoda > Malacostraca > Decapoda > Palaemonidae > Macrobrachium > Macrobrachium nipponense. The sequence goes on along the minus strand of NC_061092.1, from coordinate 32,091,230 downwards.
GAGAGAGAGAGAGAGAGAGAGAGAGAGAGAGAGAGAGAGAGAGAGAGAGAGATTGCAATGCAACAAGAGTGTAAGGACGGAGCGAAGGTCTTTTTTGTGCATAAACATACTGAGAGAGAGAGAGAGAGAGAGAGAGAGAGAGAGAGAGAGAGAGAGAGAGAGAGAGAGAGAGGGTTTACAATGCAACAAGAGTGTAAGGACGGACAGAATGCCTTTTTGTACACACACACACACACACACACACACACACACACACACAAAGGATTGCAGCAAGAGTTTAATGACGAACAGAAGGCCTTTTTTGTGCATAAACTTACTGAGAGAGAGAGAGAGAGAGAGAGAGAGAGAGAGAGAGAGAGAGAGAAGGATTGCAGTTGGAATAAGAGGGCGAGAATGCTTTGAATTTATTTCAGTGCCTAAATTCTGCTAACAACCAAAATCCCCCTTTTAATTCGTCTCATTCAACTTTGTTCACAAAGCAGACCTCCCGTAAATTCTCTTTTGGGAAAGGGGAGAGTAGACAAAGAAGATAAAAAAAAAAAAAGAGGAACGAATCTCTGAGAATTTTAAAACTGGGTAAACTTCAGCCATAACTCTGATTATTTGCGAGTATTTAGTTTTAAGAAATTATGGGACCTGGAGGGTGTATTTCAAAACTCCTTCGAAATGGCCATTTGGCCAAAGACATAAAATAGCAAATATCGTATGCTGGTTCGAAGAGTGTCACTCCCCCTCCCCCTTTCCCTTTATTTTGGGGGTTGGGTGAATGGGGTTAGATTTTCTGGTGGGGGGTGGGGGGTGGGAATCAGGTCGTTTGTTAAGATTCTATTTATAAAATACGAAATAGTTGGGAGGCTTTGAAATTGGATTTCGTCCTAGACAAATGAGTTTTCTCTTGCCGTAAGAGAAAGATAATGAAAACAAATGGCTGCTTCTGCCTATGCTGTTAAAAACAAAAGTAAAATAAAAAAAAAAACAATGGGGAACGAAAAAAAAGAAGAAGGAATATTGGAGGTAAAAAAATGGGAAGAAAACGAGTGTGTTTGTGCGTCAAATGAAAAAGTCGTTTGCAGGAGACAGGAAAAAGAGGCTTTATAAATCAAAAACTAAAGTGAAAAGTTGCTCTCACGGAACTTATAATTTTCGGGGGGCTGGAAGAGGAGGTAAAAAATGTGTATAACTGAGGGAATAAAATCCGGTAAAAGCCGGGGAAACTTTGCAGGTTTATTGGAAAACAGCCTTAGATATAGTGGTTCCTTTGGTTGTTATTATCATTATTATTATTATTATTCTTATTATTATTACTATTATCATAGTATTTTATTTTCCTAAAAAAGCAATATTTAACAGGCAAATCCAGTTCTTAAAAACATATTTTATAAGGTGCCCCAAAGGGCCATATCCAAATGAAAGCTTCCTTTCCCCTGACTGTTAGAAAACTGGAACGAATTTACAGAGGCATTGTGACATCAGCCATGGACATATGGTTGAAGATTTTCGAGTGCCAGTAGCTTTTGGAGCTTACGTGGTATGACGAGTCTCATATCTAGGTAGCTTTTATATTGGAACGCTTTTCAACCCAGCTTTCCATGCTTGTCAGGTCGACCTTTGGTCAAAAGGGCAACCTGACAAGTATTGGTTAAAGTGTATCTAAATCCCAGATAACGTATGATGCCTGCGAGGTATTGCTCTCATATTTGCAGGAAAGATTCCATCCTAGAAGACTTTTAGAGCCAACCATCTGGCTCCTCGTTTTATATGTATAGAATGATCTTTGGCCGTTGTCCGTCTGTTTTTTTTTTTTAATTGTTTTCAACTTTTAGTGAACTCATAGTTACTGATAGACTTGTCTTAACAAAAATCAAAATAGTTTGGTTCCACATTTAAGGTAAACTGACCACTTTGTTGGTAATAGGGTAAGTTGGGATTGGAAAAGTTAAGAAGTAATGATACGCTACAATTTTGTCAGCGATTGAGATTAAACAAAGTGCTTAGCATATTTTCCCAACCACGGGTAATTTTGTCTATTTATTTTTTTTAATCACTAAGTAAATGTTTATAGCATAAGTGAAGCATGGGAACTTGATTCACAAATGTGACTCAGTTATGAATATACTATTTGTGATCTGATAACCAACAAATCTCGAAAATGAGGTTATTATTAAAAAAAAAATTAATTCTTGATCTTGGTAATTTAGGTTTCAGGTTGGCTATTATGTTTCACCATGCTAGGATATAGGTTAAACGCATGCTGTTGTCTATCTATCTATCTATCTATCTATCTATCTATCTATCTATCTATCTATTATATATATATATATATATAGATAGATAGATAGATAGATAGATAGATAGATAGATAAATAGATATATATATATATATTTATTATATATATATATATATATATATATATATATATTATATATTTATATATATATGTGTGTGTGTGTGTATGTATGTATATAAATTATTCCGTAGCTCGAATGACAGTCCGTTTCATTTTTAGCTTCATCGTTTCAGGGCAGGTCACACGATGAATTGGCATTGTTGCTTAGAACAAGGTCAACAAAATCAGTGACATGTAATTACACCGACTTTGACCTCCGAATTCTAATAAACTTTTTATATCATGTAGAAAGTCTTTTTTTGGCACGTGTACATAACCCGTGTAGTCTTCAAACAGATATGTTTAACCAAAGGCTGTTATTAATGAAGTATTTCCCGTCTGACGACACTCTTCAAACGGAAATGTCAGTCGCAGATTCCTTGATCTGTAACTACAGATTAATCTCTCTCTCTCTCTCTCTCTCTCTCTCTCTTTCATTCATTCATTTGTTTGTTTATATATATCTACATATTATGTTTTGTAGTGGAGGTTACTTTGGGAACAGAATTCAATTAGCATTTTGGAAGGTATGAGTACCAGTGATGTCATGGAACCCAGGTTTGTGAACACCAAAGGATTTCTTCAGTACGCTTCAAAAAAAATGCTTGCTCCCCTTGATAATAGTAATTATTAACTAATTATATATATATGTCACCGAAGGGCAGTAAAACAAATTCCTAACTCTCCTGATGACTCATGTAAGCATTCTGTTATCCTGAGAATGAGAGCATCTTTGGCACTGGGATGGGAAGCCTCCTCCTCCTCCTCCTCCTCCTCCTCCTCCATCCTCCTCCTCCTCCTCCTCCTTTCTCAGTCATTGCTAACCTTTTTTTGATTTGAGCTGCTTAGGTTTTTGTCAGTGGTACAATAACGATCTTGGTAATCAGTAACTTCCTGAACAAGTTTGTGAAAGTTTGGGGATGTCAGCGTTATTTTGTTTTGCCATGATTGGAGGGCTGGGAAGTCTTCAGGTAAGTCTTTGGGCTTGTTTTTAGCTGTTGTTTTCTTTATATTTTGTTTTGGGTGGGTGCATGGGTGTGTGAGTGGGTGGGCTGTTGTGTGTGTGCTTGTGAGAGAGAGAGAGAGAGAGAGAGAGAGAGAGAGAGATTGATTTAAAATGGCGAGTCATTTATTTTATTTTACTCTTTTTTTTTATGATCAGTGGTTATTGCGGTTTACGCTTTATTTCTGTTGTTATTTCAAGTCATGAAATAAGTACACATATTTTCACAAGTACTTGTTTTTTGCCGGTCTGAATACCCTTTCTTTTTCGATCCTGAGTTAACTGCATTTATTTTCATGTGTACTTGTCTTTTGCCAATATGAATTTCCTTCTGTATTGTAATTCTATTTTTCGAGCACATATTTTTTGATAATGGTCCCAATTCTTTCTTTCGTGATTGTGAATGGTTATAGCAAATGCTGTTTTTTGTTAAGTGTGTTGTCTGTTCAATTGCGAATTAGATTTCATGGTCCTGGCCCGTAGCAGAAGTTGCTGATTCATACCATCCTTAAACAGATTAAACACACATGATGTTACCGTCCTGCAGCCTATGAAGTGTATCATGTAAACATCATCATGAATATTTTTTGTCGCGGTAGTTGATGGATTAACAAGATTATACTCGCGTTTGAAGTTTGTACCCACATTTTTTTTTTATTGATTTATAATCACGTGCAAAGCCAAGCCCTGGTTAACAATATAATTCCACGAAACACCGTATTTTCGCAGTGATAAAGATAGCTCATTCAGAGATAAAAGAAAGAAGTCCGTAAAAATCAAAGCTAGCAGTCAGAGAAAATTGGCCATTTTTGTGTTTGTCCTTGGCGTCTCCCCTCTGTTTTTCCCCTTGCCAATTCAGCCCTGTTTCCTTTCTCCCACCCTTGACCTCCGTCTCCCCTTTCTCTACCCCCCCCCCCCCCCCCCTCTTGATTCTCACCATCCTTTTTTGGCTGTCTGCTACAGGACTGGCGTCAGGATTTCGACAGTTCTCTGGGCATGCTTCAGGTACAGCACGGAAGTTTCTCTACATTTTTCTTGACTTCACTTTTTTTTTGTTTTTTTTGCCGTCGTTGGATTAAAGGGAGAAACTAAACTACACACTGTCAAGGAGAATAGCATGAAAGGTTGACAGCCCCCTCCTGGGTTCTCTGTTGTCCATGCAATCTGCACCATTACCATTTTGGGTTTATTTATTTAATTTTTTTCCTTTTTTATAGATAATTTTAATTTTTGGTCAATACGAATTAATCTGAATTCTTTTCCTTGTTTTGCTTTGTTTTTAGGTTATTTTTGGTTAATGAGGAGTATTCTGAATTCTCACCCTCTTTTATTTTTTTTTTTTTTTTTTTTTTTTTTATTTTTTTGTTTTTTTTTTTTTTTTTTTTTTTTGTCTGATAAATTTATTTTAAGTTAATGATTTTTTAAATCTTTTCAGTATTTTGCTTTTTGTACGTTTTTTTTGGTGGGGGGGGGGGGTGAGAGTATTATGAATTTAAAATGGCGTGTCATTTATTTTGTTTTACTCTTTTTTTATGATCAGTATTGCGGTGGATTTTCCTTGGTTTTTTGCTTTTTTTTTTTAGGTATTTTTGGGGGTTTCGCTTTTATATATAAATAAACATATATTTGTGGTTAGGGACAAGTATTCTTAATTCTTTATCGTTATTTGCTTTTTTTGTAGGGTTTTTCGGTTGATAAGAAGTATTATAAATACTTTTTCTTTTTTTATTTTACTTTTGTAGGTATTATTTGGTTAATGAAAAGTATTCTGGTCCTTTTTTTTGGCAGGGGTAAATGACCAGTATTTTAATTTTTTTTTTTATAAGTTTTCTTGGGGTTAATGTTAGTTGTTTTGAACTCTTTCTTTTAACCTGAATACTCTGTCGAAAGGTTCAATTATTTCTCTATTAATGACCATTGTTGATGTGACGGCACTTACCTCACTCTCTCTCTCTCTCTCTCTCTCTCTCTCTCTTTCTGTCTGTCTAATTAATAAAAGGTAATCTGCTTTCGTTAAGCGAATAGTTTTATTTTCACCGTCGATGACCAGTTTACTCTCTCTCTCTCTCACTCTCTCTATCCACCTATTACGGAATTAGTACTTGCATCGTCTCTCTCTCTCTCTCTCTCTCTCTCTCTCTCTCTCTCTCTCCAGCTATTAAGGAATTAGTACTTGCATCCTCTCTCTCTCTCTCTCTCTCTCTCTCTCTCTTAAGGAATTAGTACTTGCATCCTCTCTCTCTCTCTCTCTCTCTCTCTCTCTCTATTAAGGAATTAGTACTTGCATCCTCTCTCTCTCTCTTTCTCTCTCTCTCTCAAATCGATGGCGCAAAAAGCCGGTTTATTATTTTTATGCACTTCGTTCCATCGCTTTGACGAGGCTTTCGTATACATTACAACTAATGAAAATGTAATACACCGTATTGCCGTGAATTAACGTCGATGTGAAAAACCGAACTTTAGTTATTCCTCTTCCATTTGTAGCTCGACGGTGAAAGGGCGTCTCGGCGAACGGGGCCTGATTGAAAACGTTTTTGATGCTGTAAGGACGTCATTAATGTTAAAAAATTAAAAAAAAAATATTCAATCCATTTAAGGACATATGCTCCGGAGTGATTTGGCGAGTGGGCTGTGATGGCTTTACGAATTGAAATGGCAGTAGTTCGTTTCAAGATCAGTTAAATGCTGAATGTTGCCTAATATACAAGTAGTCTTTCCAGTTAGATGTAAACCTGTGACATTTTTTTTATATGTTGCTTTTAGCTTCGAATGTTCTTTAGAAAAACAAAAACGCTGTGATCTCGTAGGGGGTTAGTGCTGTCTATGTGCACCTCACGCGGTGCATCGCAGGCATTACTTAAGGTTCTTTACGGCTTCCCTTCGACCCCTAGCTGCAACCCCTTTCATTCCTTTTACTGTAACTCCATTCATATTCTTTTTTCGACCCTAACTGTTGTTTCATAGTGCAACTGAGAAGTTTTCCTCCTGTTGCAATGTTTGATCTTCGGCCTAAATTTTCGTATTCTATTACAAAAACGCCGTGAAATCCTGTAAATGAAAATGTCAAATTGTTTGGCTACTTGGATAATGAAGAGGCCTTAAATTGGCTCTGCGAACGGACAATGCTGTGGATGCCAAAGTGTATACCTTGGTGGATGCTTCAGGTTTCCGAGCTAGAGGAGTGGATGAGGTAAATGGTTAGAGAAGTGGATGAGGTAAGTGAGTTATGAAGTGGTTGAGGTCAGTGATTATGAGAAGTGGATGAGGTAAGTGAGTTATGAAGTGGTTGAGGTCAGTGATTATGAGAAGTGGATGAGGTAATTGAGTAAGAGACGTCATTGAGGTAAATGAGTTGGAGAGAAGTGGATTAGGTTAGTGAGTTTGAGAACTGGATGAGGTGAGTGGGGTGAACTTGAGAAGTGTTATAAAGTAAATGAGTTAGAGATGTGAAAAGGTAATGAGTTTGAGGAGTGGATTAGGTACAAGAGTTGGAGAAGTGGATGAGGTAAAGAAGCTGAGAAGTGGGTTTGTTAAATATAAAAGTGGATGAGGTAAGTGAGTTTTAGAAGTGGTTGAGGTTAGTGAATATGAAAAGTGGATGAGGTAATTGAGTTAGAGACGGGGTTGAGGCCAATGAGTTAGAGAGAAGTGGATGAGGTTAGTGAGTTTGAGAACTGGATGAGGTAAGTGAGTCGGGTGAATTGGAGAAGTGTATAAGGTCAGTGAGTTACAGATGTGATAAGGTAATGATGGAGAAGTGCATGAGGTAAAGGAGTTGAGAGGTGGAGGAGGTAAAGGATTAGAGAAGTGGATGGGGTAAGTTAGTTTGGGAATTGGTTAAGGTAAATGAGTTTGAGACGTGGATGAGGCAAGTGAGTTACAGGCGTGGGTGAGATAAATGACTTAGAGAGAAGCGGATGAGGTTAGTGACTTTGAGACATTGCTGAGGTGAGTTAAGAGAAGTGGATGAGGTGAATAATTTGATGAGGTAAATGAGTTAGAGAATTGGATGAAGTAAATTAGTTACAGAAGTGAATGAGGTAAATGAGTTAGAGAAGTGGATGAGGTAAATGAGTGTGAAAAGTGGATGAGGTAAATGAGTTAGAGAAATGGATGAGGTGAAGGTTGTGACCATAACCGTAGGAGATATATACTACATTGCTTGTGCTCATTATTTATTTATTAATGAAAGCACATCATTCAGTTTCAATCATTACAGCATCTGTTGTGGGCAGTGTCCAAGGTCGCATTAGTACGCAATGCTGGGAGACACAGTTTTTATTAATTTATTTATTTATTTATTTATTTTGTTTTATTGGAACAGAAAGTGTTCACTACAACGATGGGATTTCAGTGAATGGCATTAAATTAATTGGTTCTCTCTCGTGATATGTACTTATGATTAAAAAAAGAACGCTGAAAGTTTAACTGAGAAAAAAAAAAGCTTAAAGTTTGATAGACTTCGTTTTCGATATACTATAACTTTTGTCTTTCCATCCTGCCAAAAAAAAAACAAGCAAACAAACAAGCAAACCAAAGAAAGACCCTCAAATACAGGTACATTTCTCTAGAACTGCAGAAACTCTAGGACTATTTTGTTGCTCTTTCAAACATGCCTCGTGCTGAAGAGAGTTCAGCTCATCGCTCTGAAACAAGCGATTTTTTTTTTTTTTTTTTTTTTATGACGAGTCGGTGAAATTGAACGCTGGCTTCGGTAAAAACTGGCCGTGCCATTATTTTCTTTTGCAACTTTGCTAATTAGCTTGTTGCTTCATTATTCTGAATTTTGAACGAAGTTGTTTGTTTCGTAAGAATCTCTCTCTCTCTCTCTCTCTCTCTCTCTCTCTCTCTCTCTCTCTCTCTCTCTCTCTCTCTCTCAGTGCGACAGGGATTCATTCCATTGTGCTTGCCAGAATCGTGACGATATTTTTGTTTTGTCTTGTGCTTTTTGCATTACAAGGACATTTTATAAGAGCGTTGATCAATGTGTGTAATATATATATATATATATATATATATATATATATATATATTATACTATCATATATATATATACATATACATACATGCATACATATATATACATATACATACATAATTACATACACATAATGTCCATATTTATATACATTGATTTAATATATTTTATCCACTTGTCAACCTTCAGGTAAGTGGTTACAATACGTAGTAAAAATGGAGAAACTTACTCCTCCTCCTCCTCCTCCTCCTCCTCTTCCTCCGCCCATCAGCAGTGCCTCATATTCATCAAGCTCGCTCACACTTTTCCCAAATTACCGTCACTGCCAACAATTCGCTGTCGTATTTTCGTGGCAAAAGATCCTGCACCCTGCCCCTCACCTCTCTCTCTCTCTCTCTCTCATCTCTCTCTCTCTCTCTCTCTCCCTCCAACCCCAGACATAGGAAGTGAGTGTATATGTGTGTTTCCCGGAGCAGTATTTCTGGATCCCTCACTTCTACTTGATAATATGTTTAATTGCACCTCCATTCCAGATGCCACATACGATAGTTTATTGTTATCGTGATTGACATCTCCCGTCGTTCCTCATTGCAAGAGCACTTTATTGTATTTCTTGACGATTTACATATTTATTTTATTCCTTGTATTTGCCAGAAATGACATGTGGGCTGCTGTCTATAAAAGAACTAAGGTTCGCAAAAATGCCCTTGCACTTTTCGTCGTTACTTTTACATTTTAGTAGGAATTTTTCTTTTGATTTTTTACTTTCCCTTTCACTGCTTATTGCCATTCTTTTTCCCCATGCATGAAGGGTTGTGTTGCTGGTTTGAGTTTTGCTTTTTTTTTCATTTTTAGCTCTTCCTTCGTTTTATGAATTTTTAATTGTTAGGTTTTTGCATATCATAAGTGTACTCAGTGATAAATAACGCCTCATCACTTCATATTTTACATTTCAGGGATGTGCTACCTCTCTCTCTCTCTCTCTCTCTCTCTCTTTCACACACACGCGCACACACACACAAAAGACAGACACATGCTCAACTACGTGAGAGAGAGAGAGAGAGAGAGAGAGAGAGAGGAGAGAGAGAGAAATTGCCCTTAGGAATATAATATCCTGGAAACCAATCTCGGAATCAAATGTGAGCGCACGAAACTGGAAGAAAGGGTTGAGGGAGTAAGGAAGAGGGAGAGGGGGGAGGGAGGGGGAGTGGGGATTTGAGGGTGTGTGAGGGGATGGTCTGGGAAAGAAGAAATGTGCGGGTGAAGAAGAAGAAGAAGAACTAGAAAAAGAAGAGGGCTGACGAAGGAGATGATGCCGGGACGAGCAGGTAGAGGAAGGATGTATAAATATAGAATCTAGTCCTGAAAAAGAGGTCACGCTGTTAGTCTCTCTCTCTCTCTCTCTCTCTCTCGATCTCTCCTCTCTCCGTCGCTCTCTCTCTCTCCTGCGTTTATTTTTATGTGCGGGTATGTTCCACTATTATATATAGATATATATATGATCGTATGTCCTATTTCTCTGTCTTCCCCCTCGTCAGTGCTAACGCAAAAACGTTTACAATTGAAAAGTGTACAGACTGGAGTATTTTAACTCCAGCAATCTCGTCCTATTTTCCCACCTGTTTCTCTTTATTGTGTCAGCTTTACAAAGCAGCAATTGACAGCCCGAGATGTGTTTCTCCATATCAGTGGATAGAGTCGAACTTTTTTGTAGAATTCCCTGGATTACGAAAAAGTTCGTATCTGCTTCCAGCCACCCCGCCCCTTTTTTATTTTTATTTTATGCACAAATATCCTCCAGCAGTCTGCTTTTCACATCTTTATCTTCTTTCCTCTTTCCCAGGTCGCTATTCATTTGATTTTTAGTCTTTTACGACATTTTCATTTTCATTTTGCGCTCGTAATCTATACACAGCCACATGTGTATTTTCTGTTGGAACACCTACGTGTGTGCGGTATTTGCTTTTTGTATTTCTGGGTGCACATCTGCCTTTGAATCTGCTACGCGCACATCTGTCTGTATTTGTGCTGCTTGCACATCTGCCTTAGTATTTGCTTATTGAGTGTTATTTGTGTAGTATGCATACCTACTTTATATTTTATTTCCGGTGGTATTAAGTTTTGTATCTATAAATATATCTTTTCATTAAAAGCTTATACACCTGACTTCATATGTTATGCAAATTAACCTGTCTATACATATTCTATATATATTATATAATATGTAAAATAATAAGATGTATATATATATGGATATAAGATAATCTAATATATATAATGTATTATATATTATATATATATGTATTATATTACTATATATATAATATATATATATATATATATATATATATATATATTATATATGCAGTTACTTTGGTTCGTGCTCTCCAAATTTGCCTTTTCATTCAGAGTTCATACGTATGAGTTCATGTGTCATTTATACACGTCTGTACGTGAAGTAATTTTATTAATAATAGGAAGTATATGTGATTTGTACATTCCTTTTCATATGCATATATAGGGGCTGGGCCTTGCCTAACAATGTGCCCGTTGGTTATTAAGACCTGCGATGTTATACGCAAGTATCTGTTTGTATACTTCCCATCCTCGTCGGAGTATCATCGATTGCGATGATAATTTCTAAGTTTCGTCAGTATCTTCTTTGGGTATAAAGGCGAACACGTTTCAAACTCATGTTGGTAAACTTAACAATATATTTGTGAAACTACATCTCTTGAGTAGAGGTAAGAAGTGGTTCAGCGAACTTGATTCTAGGAGAGGAAGTAGAGTTTTGAGT
>NC_061092.1:32067565-32070065 GCF_015104395.2 Macrobrachium nipponense | reverse complement strand
CTGTTTGTTATAATTACTAATTATTTTACTCGCGACCAATATTATTATCATAATCATTTATGTGCTGGCGTTCTCAATCAACAATTCAAAAGCGGTACGATGTTCAAATTCTCCAAGTTTATGAAATATCCTGTAAGAGGCAACGGATTAAAAAATAGGGAAAATCGACGCTAAGGTCCCGTGGGTTAGCTCGTGCGATTTGATTTGACGTGGATGATATATATATATATACATATATTTTTTTTATTCGCTCTGATTCTGTTGAATGGAAATATCGTTATTTCGTTTCGCGCAACAGTTTCCGGTAAAAATGCAACTGTTCATATTCGTGATGATTTTTAGACTTCGGTGTCATTTTCGTTTTATTTTCCGGGCATTCTCTCATTTATGCATGGCCAGTGATGCGGCATTTTTGCGAAAATGAAATTTCGAGAGGGGGGAGAAACCTCACCCCTGCGCCCTTTCCAATTTACTTCAGCTTTTCAGCATTATTCATAAAGCATCGTTTCAGTCGTTAATTTAGCGGTTTTTTGCGTTCGGTAACTAACTCTCCGGGCATTGTTTTCCTCGATCAATTTCAGATTTCATTTGAAATTAGAGCCCCTGCCATTACTCCGTACCAATGGAATTTTGATTAAATTCAGTTAGGGAGAACTTTTTTTTGTCAATTAATTTCTTTTATTTTTATTTTTTTTATTTGCCAATGAAGTTTTTGTCTCGGTTTGTTTGCAAACACGTCCTCCCTCTAGAAATCGAACGCCTTTGTCGTGCCGACATTTCGGGAATTTTGGGCCCAGAAATTTCGACAGTTGAATTCCACTTGTTTGAATCTTATCATATGGAATCATGTGGAGTCGGTGCTGCTCCACGTTCTCTCTCTCTCTCTCTCTCTCTCTCTCTCTCTCTCTCTCTCTCTCTCTCTCTCTCTCAAAAGATTTTACCGGTTCATTTTTAAAGAGAACTTGTCCCAGTCTTTATTTAAGCAAATGGTTAAGACGTAGTGGTTAAAAGTACAAGCATCATCATAGTACTTGAAAGCGAAGTGGTCAGTTAACGCAAAACCCTTATCATTTTGCTTATTTTTACAATTATTCTCAATATTATTATTGCGATTTCCATTATTATGAATACCGTTTGTACTACAACTTCAGCAAATGTCAGGATATTGCCGATTGTTATTTTGAGACTTTTATTTCGTGTATCCAGATTGTGCGTATTGTATTATCTCTACTTGTATATATGCCATATATATTGTCTGAGTTGAAATAAAGGATATTATTATTATTATTATTATTATTATTATTATTATTATTATTATTATTATTTTAATTAGTTAAAGGTTATTATTATTATTATATCAACACTTACTTTTGTCATGGTGATATCTCACTATCGACTTGACGATACTTTGCTTTTCATCTTCTCGCTTTTTAATTTGGGGGTACCCGGTACCTTCGTAACAAAGAACAAAAATCCCGGAAGAGAAACGCCAGAGTAATTGAGGAAGGTCGTTAAAGTAAAGTGCAACTTGCATTGCCAAGCTTCATTCATACCAGAGGTTTAGCAAGTGCCAACTTCTCCCAAGTGTTCGTCTCTTCAGGAGCTCAATCCGTACTGGCCCCTGGGGTTATTTCTTTACATTGAAACAATATTTCATGCGAGTTCATTCTGTACTTCCACGTAGCTGGTGGTATTTCGCTTATTTTTAAATTATATTTAAACTTTTCTAGAGTGAGCTCAACCTGTATTAGCACGTAACTAGCGGTGCCGTTGCTCTATTTTTATACTATATTTAAACTTTATGTAAGGTTTACTTACAGTGAGTTCAATCTGTATTTGCACCTAACTGGTGGTGTTGTTGCTCTAAATTTAAACTATTGTTAAACTGTATTTAAACTTTTTTTAAATTGAGCTCAATCTGAACTGGCACCTAACTGGTATTGATGCTGTATACTCGTATTTAAACTATACCTTTTAACTATATTTAAACTATTTAAATTGTATATTTAAAGTGTGGTTGTGATGTCAGATTTTTTGCTTATATACTATTTATTTACGCTTATTTGTCTTGCTGGTTCTTTCCACGTCTTTTGACTTGTTTTTCTGATATGCAAATGAATCTTTTTCTTTTGTGAAATTGAATTAAATTTTTTTAAATTGACTTCCTAGGCCAGTACCATGTGATTGGTGTTTGTATGGACTTTTCTTTTCTTTTTGCGGTGTATGTGTGTGTTTTGCCTCCTAATGCAGATAATAAAAGCAGTAAAATGTCCTTTAGAAACTTTATTATAGGCGTTTCTAACACACAAGGATTTGATAGGGAAAGTACTCGTAACTTGGTAATCGCTGTCATAGGCTTACTCCGGTGTACATCGAGGAGTTATAGATGTGTATTTCTGGTGATAGAAGTTCACTCTCGACGTGGTTCGAAACTCATGTAAAGCCGTTGGTCCCGTTGCTGAATAACCACTGGTTCCATGCAACGTAAAAACACCATACA
>NC_061092.1:32047565-32062565 GCF_015104395.2 Macrobrachium nipponense | reverse complement strand
ACATAGATTGTCATTGTCTTTCCGTTCAAACAGCATTTTAGAAAGAAATATCGTACAGTTGGAAGAATAATTCGTGTCATTCTCCTCAGAATGTAAAATTCGCCATTAACACATGATATAAACTTGTTGCCAAATCACTAACATGTTGAATACATGTCGACGACATGTATTCCTACCAAGCGCTTCAAACGATTATTCAGCATTTTTCAAAATATTCGTTCTCCACTGACGGTCGTCGCCTTGCTTCAACATGATTGTGATATGTATACGATAAGTTTCCGACGTATGTTGATGACATTTTATCGTAGCGTTGACTCACACTAATCCGTCCCCGTATCGTATAGAAGGCGCGAACTCCCGAAATTCATTTCGTTCCAAGACAAGATGTTGTGACGCCAGTTTTAGCAGCGATAACTCAATCGCAGACAAGCTGCGTCCAGAGATAATAGAGAATTTAAAAGTCCTATATTAATACATAAATAATTTTATCTCCTGTATTGTGCCAGTTTATAATTTTTCAGTTTCTTGTGGTTTTATCAGAAGACAACAGAGACTCTCTCTCTCTCTCTCTCTCTCTCTCTCTCTCTCTCTCTCTCTCTCTCTCTCATGGCCTGACTGTTAATCTCGATTCCTTACCGAGTTGTTATGGGATTTCCTGCCTCTGATGAAATCTTTTTCGTATTTTACTTCTTGATACATCTTCTTGAACACAAAGTAATTTGCATTCAAATTATCCTTAATGCATTTTTCTTTGTTTCATTTAAAAATGGTTTTAGTGAACTTCATTTTATATTTCTCATATATATATATATATATATATATATATATATATGTATGTATATATACAATAGGTCTGTCGAGCTTATTTGTGGGTGCACTAGTTATGCCATCTAATACTCCTTTCTCTCTCTCTCTCTCTCTCTCTCTCTCTCTCTCTCTCTCTCTCTCTCTCTCTCTCTCTCTAATCAATAGTTAGACCTCATCTTGAACATGCAGTACAGTTTAGGTCACCAACACTAAGAAAGGACATAAATAGATGAGGAGTGGTACAAGCAATAGCTACAAAGTTAATTCCATCCATCAGGCAAATAGGTTACCAAAGACAACTAGAGAGCCTGAACATGTATGGCTTAGAAACACGACGATTGCGAGGACAACTAAGAGAAACATTCAAAATACTAAAAGGCATGGCTAAAGAAGACAGTAGCCTATTTACGTTAAACGAAAACCAGACAAGAAATCGTGGATGGAAAGTAGAACTGAAGAGATACAACACATCCCATTGTGGAAACTTCTTCACATACAAGATATGTGACACGCTGAATAAACTGCCACCAGAAGTTGTAAACAGCAACATTGTGGAAGAGCTTAAAAGAAAGCTAGACAAAATCATTAAGGCCCTGTGAATGAATAGTAGAACATGCTACAAGAGTTAAGTGAGCACACGATATCTCCTCGGATGGACTAATAAGTCTTTGAGACATCCTTACCCTTGTAACTCTCTCTTGTCGCTGATAGAGTGCTAATAAGGGGAGCGATGACATAAAAAATCATAGAAAACCAACGCTTGGTAACCCATTTATTATATATATATATATATATATATATATATATAATATATATATATATATATACATACATACTATACACACACGTATGCACACACATGTATATATATGCAATTGGTAAATGGACGAAAGACTGCTGCCGTTTAGCATTTACAAATAAAATTACGGGCTTCACTTTGAGGCCACAACTGAAAAAGCCTTCAGCACTTTGCCCCCTCTTTCCTTCATTTACATATTGCTTTGATTGTCTAATTCATATTGCTTTTAACCATAGACTGCAGTTCGAAACTTTCAGTGCATTTGCTACTGCCACTTCGACTTTGGAAATGGGATATATATATCTATATAAAAAAAACAGTCCTTTCATGCTCTTTGCTCTGTAAGCTTCATGTAGTATACTGTTGGTATGCAGAATTTTATGTATATCTATATATATGTGTGTGTTTATGTGTGTGTGTGCTTGCGCATACATGTAAATATGTATAAATATAATGTACACGCATATATACACATATAAATATATAATATATATATATATATATATATATATATATATATATATATATATATGAATATTTATCACATCCGATGACTTCATATATTTTATATATACAAATATTAAGCTACAGACGTAACTTAATAACCAAATTTCGCTCTACATCGGACATATGTCTTATGTGTGTGTATATATATATATATATATTTATATATATATGTATATATATATATATATATATATATATATATATATATATATATATATATATATATATAAATATATATATATATATATAAGCATGTACAAAAAAGTGGAATTATAATTGCTAAGTGGTTCGTCATCTCACGAGCTCGGCTATCGAGATGACGAGCCACATAACAATTGTAATTCTCCCTCTGTGTGTAATGTGTGTATATATATATACACACATATATACATACATATTCATATATACATATATTATTTCTAATGTAGAGCGAATTGGATATTAGACGACATTTGTAACTTAATGTGTGTGTATGTGTATATATATGAGTGTTATATTATATATATATGTGTGTGTGTGTGTGTGTGTGTGTGTGTGTAATGTCTCCTTTGTGTAGCATTTATGCTCTCTCTCTCTCTCTCTCTATCTCTCTCTCTCTCTCTCTCTCTCTCTCTCTCTCTCTCTCTCTATGAAATTAGTAAAATTTGACAATTTTCGGTACTCTCAAATGTACCTCCCTTGTTCTGTGAGTTTGTCATTATTCATTGTACACACACACACACACACACACACACACACACACACACACACACACACACACATATATATATAATATATATATATATATATATATATATATATATATATATATATATATATATATATATTTCTCCATAACTATTTATTTAATTTATTCACTCCACCTCCATAGCTTTGGTACACCCCAGCATTTTTTTGTTCGTTTGACCCTTCAATTATTAATTTTGTGTAGAATGTTTACCCTCAATATTCTTGCTATTTCATTTTACTGAATACGGGCGTAATATTTTGCTTTGTGCTTTAAGAATGTGTACACTCTTTGAATGATAACATTATTATTTCAGTTTTCATAGAAACCTTTTTATTCCGGTTTCAGTGGTTAATAAAACTAAGTCATTCGCTTTGCGGTGGTTTTAATCTTTACTATTCATTCAGTATGTTATTCCAGAAACGGTTCAAAAAACGTGTTCACTCTTTTTCAGTGATTTGTGAAACATATTCACTGGCTTTCGTTGGTTAAAAACAATATATACTCGCTTTCACCTTGTTTAAAAACCATATTTACTCTCTTTCTCCTTATATAAAATTATATTTACTCACTTTCTTCTTGTTTAAAAACTATATTTACTTGCTTTCTCCTAGTTTAGAAACAATATTTCCACTTTTGCAGTGTTTAACATGTATTTACTCGCTTTCTTATGTTTTATAAACTTTATTTACTCTTTTTCTCTGTATTTAAAAACTATATTTAGCTAACTTTATCCTAGTTTGAAAACAATATTTACGCACTTTCTCTGTTTTAGAAAATTTATATTACTTTCTTCTTGTTTATAGATTATATTTACTCACTTTCTCCTAGTTTAAAAACTGTCTCCTAGTTTGCACGGTTTCTCCATGTAAAAAACTAAATTAACTTGCTTTCTCCTTGTTCAAAAACTATTTTACTCGCTTCTCCTTGTATAAAAACTGTTTACTTGCCTTTTCCTTGTTTAAAAACTATATTCACTCGATTTCTCCTTGTTTATTAAACCATGTTTACTCAATGCCATTTTGGGTAATAAACAATTCCTACTCACTATTCCAAGGTATTGAAAACCTTACGTATTAGGTTTGCAACAACTTATAAGCATACTTAACTCAGCTTTGCGATGGCTTATAAACTCTTACTTTCTAATATCGACAGTACGTCATAAATATCTATTTACTTTTATTTAATCAGCCTCCTTTTCCCACTTTCATATTTATTTAATTTCTCTGTTTAGCTCAGTTTTTCGATAATTTATAAATCCATTTACTCAATTTTACAATATGATTATTATTTATTATTTATTAATCAAGAGAGCCACGATTGAGGTGGTAAGTGCTTGTGTTGAGGATGGATGACGAGGAGGGAGTGAAGAGGGCTTGGAAGGAACCTGATAGAGGAAGAAGATCGTGAGGGAGACAGAGAATTAGATGGTAAGATAAAATGAAGGAAGATGTGGAGAGAAGAGGTTTGATGGAGGATGATATCTTAGACAGAAGGCAGTGGAGAAGGCGCATCAGGCAACCGACCCCTTAATGTAGGGATGACGGTGGGAAAGAAGAAGAAGATTATTTAATCAGTCTCATTTCCCCACTCATAAAATTCTCAACGCTTTTACCTAATGTCGTTGTTTTTATTTAAGCCTCTTTTCACCAATTCCTGCAATGATCCATAAGCCAAATGTACTCAGACACTCAGTAGGTTTGTACAATTATTTCTTTACTTAATTTCGTTGTTATATAAACCTCTTTTTCACCAAGCCTCGCAATGATCCATAAACCAAACGTACCTACGCAAGCAGTGGATTTATACAGTCCTTGTTCATTCACTTTCCCAGGAGATTTTTTTCTCTTTTTTTAGCCTGGTATCCTTTATCGTTGCCATGGAGAGAGCGAATGCATTCGTTTTTGTCCCTCGAGTCTTTGGACTTAGGATTCCGTCTTCCTCTTCCTCCGATCCCCTTCTTGAAATGTATCGTCGAGCGTCAGTTCTTGTCCAATTGCGGGTTAATTATTATTATTATTATTATTAAAAATAATGGCAGAATTCACAGAATTGATTTTGTACAATATTCTTTCAATTCTCCTTATGATTTGCTTTTCTGGCACGCTGGTATTATAAAGCAGCTGTCCAATGTTCATCGTGCTGTAGGTCGTCAACGGAAATTTCGGGCGGGCTGGTGTTATCAAAAGCAAACTGGTTATCA
The DNA here is from genome assembly GCF_015104395.2 of Macrobrachium nipponense. Classification (NCBI taxonomy): domain Eukaryota; kingdom Metazoa; phylum Arthropoda; class Malacostraca; order Decapoda; family Palaemonidae; genus Macrobrachium; species Macrobrachium nipponense. The sequence continues at coordinate 32,057,522 of NC_061092.1, read as the reverse complement.
GGGACAGGCTGGGGTCGTCAACAGGGATACAGGTGTGTTTCGTAGGTCGGGAACAGGCCGTAGTCGTCAGGGGTCTATCCGGTATTTCTTGTTATTCCTTTTTTTCTGGTTTTTAAAAGGCGTCTACATGTTTCGGCCACCTCGTTTGGCCATCTTCGGGACGGGATCGCTGAGTGCAATGGTCTGTGTCAGATGTATTCATGCTATTTATTGCATTCGGTTGGCTTGAAGAAACGGGTACCTCACTTTTCATTGGGCAATACCTGTGACGTCACGAGCGATGTCATCAGGGGGCCCGTTGCTGGTTGGCTGTCCTCTTCGTGGGCGGAGCCTCATCCTTATTGATGATGGTGGAGGTCCCCTCGAAGGGCGTGCTACCAGGTCGTCCTCAGGGCGAGAGCTTAAGCTGCGATCACCCTCAGGGTTACTAGGGACGTCCTCAGGATGAGAGCTAACGCTTTTATCATCCTCAGGATCCCTCTGGTGCGATGGTCGTTGTGGGGCGGTGTCTGCTGCTCTCCTGACGGCGGTGGGGAGGAGGAAGGTCTCCTGTGTGATGTTCAAACTGGGCTTCTCCCTCCCGATGTGCAGCGCTTCTAAGATTCGCAAACGACGTAGATCGGGTGCCTGGTCGATAACCTCGAAGTTACCGACGATGTCGCTGCGTCGGATTCTTTTATTATGGGCAGTCCTTGCATGATTAAATACTGCTCTCCTGCGCGTGACAGGAGATCCTCTTGGAAAGGCGCATTGACGTCCTCCCGATGTAAGTTCCGAGGCATCCTCGGATTGGGCACGTGTATCTGTAAATGACGTTCGTCCTCTTCAAGGGATCCTGCAACGGTGCGGGGTTATTTTTCATAATAAGACTGCATGTTTTTTTACTTGTATAAAATATGATCAAGTTGATAAGTTGATCTGCTTGTTGTTGTCGGTCGGGGAAACGTGATTCCTAATTATTTCCCGTAGGGCTCGCTCGTCTTCTTTATATCGCCGATGGAAGGTGCCCTTGTAGAAAAAATTAATTTTCTGCTGGGGGTCTGGGCGGGGTTCCTGTAGGTACCATTTTTCCATGTTCTTCCTGAAGACGTTCTGGATGCTTCGGTTGGTGTGTCCGTTGTTCACTAGGACCTGGGCTGCCCGTTCCATCTCCATATGGGTGTCTGCCCATGTTGAACAATGGGAAAGAGCTCTCCTGACGTAGGCGCTGATGGTGGTGTCCTTATAGCGTTCAGGGCATTCACTCTCGCCGTTCAGACACATTCCCAGGTTCGTGGGCTTCGTGTAAACCCTTGTAGCGAACGCACCCTCCTTCTGTTCAACCAGGACGTCCAGGAAGGGAAGACGGCCATCACGGCTATATTTGATGGTAAATCGTAAACGGCTGTGGGTGTGGAAGGCTTGACGTATTTCCTCGATCTCCTCCCTCGTTCCTGCAGACACCGCCCCACAACGACCATCGCACCAGAGGGATCCTGAGGATGATAGAAGCGTTAGCTCTCATCCTGAGGACGTCCCTAGTAACCCTGAGGGTGATCGCAGCTTAAGCTCTCGCCCTGAGGACGACCTGGTAGCACGCCCTTCGAGGGGACCTCCACCATCATCAATAAGGATGAGGCTCCGCCCACGAAGAGGACAGCCAACCAGCAACGGGCCCCCTGATGACATCGCTCGTGACGTCCCAGGTATTGCCCAAGGAAAAGTGAGGTACCCGTTTCTTCAAGCCAACCGAATGCAATAAATAGCATGAATACATCTGACACAGACCATTGCACTCAGCGATCCCGTCCCGAAGATGGCCAAACGAGGTGGCCGAAACATGTAGACGCCTTTTAAAAACCAGAAAAGAAGGAATAACAAGAAATACCGGATAGACCCCTGACGACTACGGCCTGTTCCCGACCTACGAAACACACCTGTATCCCTGTTGACGACCCCAGCCTGTCCCTGATAACCAGTTTGCTTTTGATAACACCAGCCCGCCCGAAATTTCCGTTGACGACCTACAGCATGATGAACATTGGACAGCTGCTTTATAATACCAGCGTGCCAGAAAAGCAAATCATAAGGAGAATTGAAAGAATATTGTACAAAATCAATTCTGTGAATTCTGCCATTATTTTTAATAAAACTTGTTTTAAAGAAGGTCTGTTTCCAGCATACATATTATTATTATTATTATTATTATTATTATTTTATTAAAAGTAATGGCTACTTCAGCAGCATTACACTTGTAGAGATTCTTCTCTATTTGCGAATAGCGGCTTTTCAGTGCTACTTAAACAGGCCAGTAGAGCGCCTATAGAGGTCATGGTAAAATACAGGGTCAAAATAGGTGATATATTTGAATTTTTTACAGATAAACTATGATACCATAGTCATCAAAGTCATTAACGATTCTCTCTCTCTCTCTCTCTCTCTCTCTCTCTCTCTCTTTCTTAAAGCGAGCTTTCGTCTGGAGCTGCCAGACATCCTCGGGCTGGGAAGCTGAGGGTGGACTGATCTTGGTGCGGTGTCCGTCCTCCTTATATCTGTGGTTGACAGCAAGGGGTCTGCCCCATGCTTGTCTCCTATTGGCTGGTGGCGGTGAGTCTTGTTTTCATTGGCTGCCTGAGCCAGGTCTCAAGCCACTTTCCTCGAACCGATGGTTGCGTTGCAGCATATCCTGCAGCCGCCTGGACCTCCTAAGCGGCGCTGTAACATTGATGGGCGTTGCGCTACGCTGTGGGACGTCACGGCTACTTTGATTTCCATCGGCTGCAGGAGTACCTCGTTCGGGGGCGTTGTCATCCATAGAGTTGTCATGATCGGTGGTGTCATTGTTAGTGGCAGGTCTTCTCATACTCGTAGGGAGGAGAAATTCTTCCTGCGTCGTATTCAGTGAAGGTTTTATTTGCTGGATGAGGAGCGCCTCCAGCAGGCGCAACCGACGGGCATCAGGGGCCTTCCCGATGATCTTCGTGTTCTTTATGATGACATCTCGGAGATGGCCTCGTGATGTTTGGTGCGGGCGTGATTCTTTATAGCCCCTCTTGGGCGTGGCACGAGAGTCTCTTCGACAGTCGCATGGTAGTCATACCTACGTAGGCGCCGCTGCATTCGCGGACTGGGCATGTATACTGGTACACTACATGCGTCTGCTTCAGGGGTTCTCGTACCTGTGGAGAGGGGTTATTTTCATAATAAGACGCGCGTCCTCCGATTCTGGTAATATATGATTAAGTCGATATTCTTGGTGTCGTCAGTCGGGGATACATTATCAGAAATAATTTTCTTGATGGCGTCCTCTTCTTCACGGTAATGGGAACTCATGAAGGCTTTGTAGTACAGCTTGATATTATCCTGGGGGCGGGGCTGCGGGCTCTCACTCGCACCTATACCACCGTACCATTTCTCCAGGGCTGTGCGGACTTCCTTGCTGATTTAATTTATTTGAGTACCCGTTATTCACAAGTACTTGGGAGGCGCGGTCGAGTTCCTGGTGAGTGTCCTGCCAGGTCCGCACAGCCCTGGAGAAATGGTACGGTAGTGAGAGCCCGCAGCCCCGCCCCCAGGATAATATCAAGCTGTACTACAAAGCCTTCATGAGTTCCCATTACCTGTGAAGAGGACACCATCAAGAAAATTATTTCTGATAATGTATCCCCGACTGACGACACCAAGAATATCGACTTAATCATATATTACCAGAATCGGAGGACGCGCGATCTTATTATGAAAAATAACCCCTCTCCACAGGTACGAGAACCCCTGAAGCAGACGCATGTAGTGTACCAGTATACATGCCCAGTCCGCGAATGCAGCGGCGCCTACGTAGGTATGACTACCATGCGACTGTCGAAGAGACTCTCGTGCCACGCCCAAGAGGGGGCTATAAAGAATCACGCCCGCACCAAACATCACGAGGCCATCTCCCGAGATGTCATCATAAAGAACACGAAGATCATCGGGAAGGCCCCTGATGCCCGTCGGTTGCGCCTGCTGGAGGCGCTCCTCATCCAGCAAATAAAACCTTCACTGAATACGACGCAGGAAGAATTTCTCCTCCCTACGAGTATGAGAAGACCTGCCACTAACAATGACACCACCGATCATGACAACTCTATGGATGACAACGCCCCCCAAACGAGGTACTCCTGCAGCCGATGGAAATCAAAGTAGCCGTGACGTCCCACAGCGTAGCGCAACGCCCATCAATGTTACAGCGCCGCTTAGGAGGTCCAGGCGGCTGCAGGATATGCTGCAACGCAACCATCGGTTCGAGGAAAGTGGCTTGAGACCTGGCTCAGGCAGCCAATGAAAAAACAAGACTCACCGCCACCAGCCAATAGGAGACAAGCATGGGGCAGACCCTTGACGCATTGATGCAATTTGTATAGTATTTCCATTCTTTGTTTGCTTGCTTATCATTTTTATTCTTTACTTGCTCAGGGATATGGGAAAAATGGTTTACTTTCAATTAATTCTTTATGAAAGTCATATGAAAAACATTTTTTTTGCGTGGGGAAATTTCTGTTTGCAGGTCTCTCTCTCTCTCTCTCTCTCTCTCTCTCCTCTCTCTCTCTCTCTCTCCTCTCCTCTCTCTACTCTCAACGCAGACGAATATATGCATGATATTGTCCATGATAAAATGTTTTATTTTATTTTATTCAATTAACTATTGTTTTATTTATTAAGTTTGGTGTAACGGTAACTTAAATGTCGGAAATGCGTGGCCCAATCTTCGAAGCGTGGATGGCTGGTACGTCACATACCCATACCCATGTTGCTTATTATTCAATGCCCGCCACTTAAGATGGTCTCCCTTCTATGCCACTCACTCTTGTCAGATGATGTTGCAACGTTCAACGGCTGATTGATGGATACGGAAAACAGCCTTCCGTTTTATTTGTTTATTTATTATTTTTCGTATAATTCATATTTTTCCTATGCGTGCTTTATTCTTAACGTCTTACGATGTTCGTTAGAAATGGTTGTCTTGGCGTTATTATTATTATTGTTTTTTTTTTTTTTTTTTGCTGTTTCGTAGTAGTAAAGAATTATTATTCGTGAAGGATGGTGCTTTTTTTAAAATTTTCCTCTGTCTTTCGTAACTGTTCCACATAAAGCTGATGGTGCTTTATTATTTCCAATCTCTCTCTCTCTCTCTCTCTCTCTCTCTCGATTTTCTGCCTTGCCTTGATAGCTTTTATATAAAGCTGGTCATGGTTTATTATTTCAATCAGGAAGATTCAGAGTTTCAGTGAAGTATGTAGTTGAGGGGGATACGCTGCAGTCTCTCTCTCTCTCTCTCTCTCTCTCTCTCTCTCTAGTTCATTTTTCATCCGTTAGAGGTCGTCTCCCACCGGGAGCCCCCAAACAACCGCTTTGGGAATAAATGAGTGATGGCAGCTGTTGGCCCTGCCTCTGAGTCTCTTTTGTCTGTGTTGCATCTGAATTAATTAGCTATGTGAGGAGAGCCAACACTGGTAGGCTGCTCTCTCTCTCTCTCTCTCTCTCCTCTCTCTCTCTCTCTCTCTCTCTCTCATGTTGTTGTTGTTGTTGTTATAAACTTCAGTAAGTTAGTGCAATTGTTTACCAAATGTCTCTCTCATGCCAACTACATGCTGCTTGGGAATGACATAAATAGTGTAGAACACGAAGAGGACCTTGGAGTTATTATTACCAAGGACTTAAAATCCACAAAACAGTGCATAAATGCTGAAAAGAAGGCACAGAAACTAATGGGATACATAAAGAGAGTTCAAATACAGAAACTAGGAAACGGTGCTGCAGCTCTACACATCAATCGTTATACCTCATCTTGAATATATAGTACAGTTTTGGTCACCAACACTAAGAAAGGACGTAAATAGATTAGAAGTGGTACAAGCAAGAGCTACAAAGTTAATTCCATCCATCAGGCAAACAAGGTTACCAAAGACGACTAGAGAGCCTGAACATGTATGGCTTAGAAACCAGACGATTGCGAGGACAACTAATAGAAACATTCAAAATACTGAAAGGCATTACAAAAGTAGACCGTAACCTATTTACATTAAACGAAAACCATACAAGAAATAATGGATGGAAAGTAGAACTGAAGAACTGAAGAGATATAACACATCCCATTGTGGAAACTTCTTCATATACAAGACATGTGACACATAGAATAAACTGCCATCAGAAGTTGTAAACAGCAACAGTGTGGAAGAGTTTAAAAGAATGCTAAATAATGTCATTAGAACACTGTGAATGAACAGTAAAACCTGCTCCCAGATATAAGTGAGCAAGCGATGCCTCCTCGGATGGACTAACTAGTCTTAGCGACATCCTAATCCTTGTAACTCCTTGTAACTCTTTCGTGGCGTTAGTATAAAGTTCAGTATGTCATGGAAAATGAATACCAAATCTCTCTCTCTCTCTCTCTCTCTCTCTCTCTCTCTCTGCGTTGGTATAAAGTTACTTATGGTACTGAAAGTGAATATATCAAATTTCTCTCTTTCTCATCGCGTTGCTATGAATTTCATGTGTTATTTTTAAGCGAGTTTTAACAAAAAATAAAAGACGCATTCCTTGGAGAATTACGAACGGGTTTGTGTTGCCGATATAGTAACTTTATTTAATCAAAAATTTCGTACTGTAAAAACACTGTTGATTGATGACGTTTGAATGCCCCCTTCTTTAACTTTCTTATTTTTCTTCCACTTTACAATTGTTTTTATCGCTAAAATTTTTTTATCCATTCTACAATAGGTTTTTTTTTTTGTGTGTAATCATGAAGACTAAGGGATTAAGTTTTCATTTTTGTAATTGCATCCCTGATTGCCTGGTATTGCCCAGCTCGCTTTAATGCTCGAATTTGGTTTGCCTAATAAATGTACTGCAGGGGGATTACTGCCATTTTGGAACGCTTGGAATTCGGTGAATATTATTTGGCCGCGTTTTAACACCCTGGATTTTTTTTTCTCTTCTTGCAGGATTTTTTTTCTCCTTTTTTTATTTACATAGGTTGGCCTTGTCCTTTGATAAAGGATCAGGGAAGAAATTAAATTTTGGTTGTGTGATTTTTTTTTATCTGTTGTGTGTTTGTAATATGGGTAGCCTTTTTTTATTTAAAAGTGCTATATATATATATATATATATATATATATATATATATAATATATATGTATGTATGTATGATGTAGGATGTATGTATATATATATATATATATATATTATATATATATATACATACATACATACATACATCATACATACATACATACATACTGTATGTATATTATATATATATATATAACATACATGTATGTATATATATATATATTATATATATATACATACATACATATATGTATATATATAAAAATATATATGTATATATATATATATATACATACATACTATGTATGTATATATATATATATATATATTATATGATATATACATACATACATACATACATACATACATACATACATACACACATTTTTGTATGTAAGAGAGAGAGAGAGAGAGAGAGAGAGAGAGAGAGAAATGTGGTCGTATATTCTAGGTTGAAGTTTGAAACTCGAAGTTTTTCCTTTATTTTCATTGTCACCAGCATAAAGAAAAACCTAACCCAGGATTTTCTGGGGGGAAAAAACTAAAACCCGAAGCGACGTAAAACTTGAATTTTTCAGGCAGAAAATTGGCTGACAGGAATTTGAGGCGGATTTTACTTGCCCGTCTCGGGTGAACTAGCTATCGAGATAAGCCATGGTACTTGAGGGAAAACTGAGATAGCGGGATGAAGGTGAAGAATTGTGGGGAAAGCAGAATAATAATAATAATAATAATAATAATAATAATAATAATAATAATAATAAAAGATGTGAAATCACGCTGTTGCTAACTTTCGGAAGGACGATGATAATAATAATGATACAGGTTTTATTGAAAACAATGGCTATTTCAGCCGCGTTTATTTTGTATAAAAGTTTTTCTGTTCTCCTTATTAATGACTTTTCGTCAGTAATAAGATTAGAGGAACTTCTATACAAAATAAACGCGACTGAAATAGCCATTATTTTCAATAAAACCTGTATTAATGAAGGTCTTCTTCCAGCAAATTGATAATAATAATAAAAAAATTATGAGTCATTAAAAAAATAACTAAACTGATATGAATAGAAAGACCTTGAGAAGCCCCGTACTGTTACGTCATAAGGACAGCATTATCTGTTCAGTTTAGGGATTTTTAAACATAAACAAACGAACTGAAGAAGAGATTACTGCTGCTGATGCTTGAGAAACGTCTCTCAAACATGGCGTTCACCATCATCTCCATCTTGATACTCCCTTTCCATCCTCGTTTCCATCTTCATACACCAGTTTCATCCACCTTTCCATCTTGGTGCTCCTGTTTCATCCAACTATCCATTTTAATACACCAGTTCCATCCACATTTCCATCTTAATACACCAGTTCTATCCTCCTTTCAATCTTAATACACAAGTTTCATCCACTTTTCCATCTTGATACTCCTGTTTCATCCACTTTTCAATCTTAATACACCAGTTTCATCCTCCTTTCCATCTTAATCGCTCCACCTACCTCCTCCTCCTTACTCCAGATCGTAACTCCCTCCTCTCTCTCTCTCTCTCTCTCTCTCATATACCATTCTGTCCTCATTCCGAGTCACGTCCCATCCCCGCGATGCTCTCTTCCACTCTCGTGCAACAATTCACGACCTTCAATCAACTTTTGTTCTTGCGTCTCATCTCAAGAATTTTAAATTTTTGTATTTTTTGTATTATTATTATTATTATTGTTTATTTTGATGTACATACTCGTATGCAAGTTTATAACTTACTTCCCATATATGCGGTTCTCGTCCATCAGGTTCGTCCGACTTGACACCAAATCTCGCTTAGAATTTCTGTTGTTTTTATTATTATTTTTATTATTATTATTATGAAAAAGAGGAACACAGTAATATTGATGACGGTAATTCGTTATTCAAACTGCATTATACATGAACAGAGAATCATTCGGTCTACAGCTGCTAGTAATAATATTCTACTTAAAGAAGTCGGGTTTTGTACATGTACCTACTAGATGTTCAGGTATTTTCCATGTTCTTTTCCCTTTTGTCGTTTTTCTGGTGTTTAGTTATTATTATTATTATTCTTTTGTAATTACACACACACACACACACACACACATATAAATAAATAAATATATATATATATATATATATATATATATATATATATATATATATATATGATATAGTATATATATATATATGTATATCTGCATATATATATATATATATATATACATATGTGTGTGTGTGGTGTGTGTGTGTGTGTATGTGTGTGTGTATATATATATATATATATATTATATATATATATATATATATATATATATATATATAAAATATATAGTTCTCATCACAATCATATTTTTCATAACCTTGATAGTGGAATGAATTCAAGACTGAAAGATTTTAGCCTCTGGTCGGAGACAGAATATTTGAAGTTGCTACAAGTTAAGTTTTGCTCAGCATCGATTCTGATGAAAATTGCAGTATACGCTCTCTCTCTCTCTCTCTCCCTCTCTCTCTCTCTCTCTCTCTCTCTCTCTCTCAATAAAGAATCTTGGTAAGTGGAATGGAGACTTACTCAATGCTAGATTATTGGAGTTAGACTAGAATATCTTAGCATGATTCTGAACGACGAATTTGTTGAGTTGTTTAGAAGTATATTTTAGCGTAAGTTTTTTTTTTTTTCAACTGTTATTGGATGTAAGAAACACACCAGATCGATAGGTTCAGAATTCGTTGCGTGAGGCGGTGCCTATTTTGGGATGATTTTGATCTCTTTTTTTTATAAAAGGTCTTTGTATTTCGATGGTTTTCGTGGTCATTAAATTTAACCTTTACCGTAATTGACTGTTTGTATCAAAATTCCATAAATGTTAGTATTT
>NC_061092.1:32017565-32042565 GCF_015104395.2 Macrobrachium nipponense | reverse complement strand
TAGCTGGTATATCTGGTATTACGTAACGTTTCGACCTTCTCGCAGGTCATCCTCGGACGAGTCGTCCGAGGATGACCTGCGAGAAGGTCGAAACGTTACGTAATACCAGATATACCAGCTATACCAGCACCAATACCAGCCCCTAAACCGAAGACGAACCCGGCACCGACCTGAACTACGCCTACGGAATAATACCAGCACTGACGACGACCCCTGCTTGACCTGGACCTGATATCCTGTTCCAATAAAAGATTACCTTCAGCATTTATGATTTTTGAAAATTCCCAATATGAATATTGGTCAGTTACTCAGAAACATCGCTGAGCCTGAGAAGCGAATTGTAAGGAAAATAGAAAAAACAATATATAAAATCAACTCGCTTAATTCTGCCATTCTTTTTAACAGTATTTGCCTAAAAGAGGGTCTTCTACCAAAATACATATTATTATTATTATTATTATTATTATTATTATTATTATTATTATTATTATTATTATGACGATGAACCCTATTCTTAGGGAACAAGCCCACAGGGGACATTGACTTGAAATTAAAGTTTTTAACCTTTTTGTATTATGGAAAAGTACAGTATCATACACATTATTGTGGCTTTTAACTCATTAATAAGTTATACTTACTTAGGTAAAAAAAAAAAACAGACCAAGTTCCTATCGAGGTTTTAACATTTAAGAGAACTTAACTGAATTTCTAGGTTTCTTGATTTTAGTTGCTAGTGAGATCTTTTTAGTACAGTGTCGCGTGTACTTTTATTTTATAAAGTGATGAAGGCCTTGACATTATCCATTTAATTGGTTGTAGAGTGCCCTTGACGCTGGCATAAGCCCAGATTACTTTAAAAGGATCTCCACGTGTATCTCTGTCAATTGCTGCCACCACTGAAAGGCAGTTACTCAACAAATAGCTACAATTTCCTTTTATGTAAAGAAATCATATTTTTATAGCCTAGTTTAATCATTACTCCAATTTAATGACGCCTTTAAGGCCTTTTCATATTCGTGAAAGAGACGAGAGAGAGAAAAAACCATAATGATTAAATCTGCCTCTTAATGTATTTCAAAAGAGAAGAGAAAGACTTGACAAAGGGGATCGACCTTCGTCTTCATCTTCGTCTTCCGTCTTCCTTCCTTCCGTCTTCACCCTTCACCATTCATCTCCCCTCACCCACGCCCCCGCCCTCCACCCCTAAGCCCACCTCTCAAAGGAAAGAAAAGGACGGTGGGTGGGAGAAATCCCTTTGAAATCGCAAGAGTAGTTTGCCTTTGTTGGAGGCGTTGTTGGGTGCGCCTTTGATGTCCCTCCTCCCAAGACCTTTGTGAAAAGGTGCGCGAAAGTGGGCGTGCGCGCCCGCCCTCCCGCCCGCCCGCACGCCCACGTACATACTGACACACACGCTCACACGAAAAGGGGAGGGGGGGAAAAGTCGAATGTGGATCTAATTTGTTTTGATCTCTTTTGCCTCGGAGGGGGGAGGGAGGGGGAGCTTCTCTCTCTCTCTCTCTCTCTCTCTCTCTCACAAACACATCCAAACACACACAAACGCACAGAGGTTTGTGCGAAGGATAAAATAACTATTCTAATTACTGTTTTGGGCAAAGACTCCTCCAAGCCCTTTGAGTAGAAAGCCTCGTTATGCTGCGAAATACCGCGGTAAAGTTCGGTGATTATTTGTAATTGTAAGCGGACTATTGTTTGAAAACGGTCGAGAGCCTTCCGCTTAAATCTTTACACTATTAATGTACTTTTGCTCATAAGCAGATATTTTTTTAGAAAACGATATTATAGCGTTATTTAATTTCAAGTCACAAATCGTTTCATAGTTGTGGTCGACGATTGAAACTGCTATTATGTTACTGTAAATGATATTTCAACATCATTTTTGGAAATTGATGGCCTGATTGCGTATTCCGCACGGATGTTATATTATATATATATATATATATATATTATATATATATATATATATATATATATATATATATCTATATATATATATATATATATAGTATATATAGATATATAGATATATATATATATAATAATAATAATAATAAAAATAATAATAATAATAATAATAATAATAATAATAATAATAATAATAAAGGAGAAACAAATCACAGTTATGTAAATGTACATTTATTTCAATTTAAAAACAGCCAGGATAGCGTTCGGGAATCTGTTGGGTTCCTCTTACAGATTCCCGAACAGATTCCCGAAAGGTATCCTTGCTGTTTTTAAATTTAAATATATGTACATTTACATAACTGTGGATTTGTTTCTCCATTTGAAGACTCGTGCTACTATGAGGATATTTTAATAATAATAATAATAAAGTTGAAACGTGCAAATGGAAAGATTAATTCCCATGCTTCATTGCGGACTTTTAATCTGTGACGATTAGACATCGTGAAAGTTTTCTGTTGTTCGTGTAAAAATTTTGTGGGAAGTGGATTCTTGATGACTTACTTTTGCATTTTTTATTTTTTCTTACACACAGGTTGTTGTTTATAATATTTTCGTAATTGCTTATGCTTTTGATTTATGTCATGATTTCGTTTTTGGAAAGTACCTATTTTTCATTGTTATTTTGTATTTATTTTATTTATTTTCATATTTTATATATATATATATATATATATATATATATATATATGTGTGTGTGTGTGTATATATATTTATATATATATATATTATTATATATATATATATATATATATATATATACTATATATATATTTTGCGTGGGACTTATTATTTCACATACTTAAGGGAAAGACATTGACTCCATCAACCCATGTCTTAGGGATCTTCCAAGATCCTTTCCTTTTAGTTATAATTTTCATTTTCATTATTGAAGGTTTTTTTTAACAGTCAGTAACAGTTGGGACGCTTCAGGGGCGATGGTTGTTCAATCGATAGGTAAATAATCTTGTAGAGACAGTTCTCAACTGTGGGTATGTTTTAGCCTTTGTATTTTGCACTTCCATAATCATTAGGATCTAGTCCACGTGCTCAAATTAAGTAAGCAAATGCACAATAACAAGGCTTGATCCAACCTCCAGCTTACTCGAACCACGTGCAAGATTTTCCACTGACGTGAAGTGGTCTTCATAATTAATACTCATAACTAGTACTACCCATGCTAACAACAAGGATCAAGTATAAAGGGCATAGATTAAACATGTTCATATATTCTCAGTTATAAGTGGAAACACAAAATAATTAAACAGAAATATAGCCCCTAGATTCAGTACATCAAATAAATTAAAAGGTGCTAAAAGCTACGGACAGGTAGCCCGTTGTTTCACCAACGGAAAAAAAAAGTTATATTTTATTAGAAATTATTTTTTTATACTGTTTAATGTGCACATTATTAATTTTTTTACATTTTCATTTTAATAAATAAATCTTAAATATCCTAACCTAAAATTCCTGTATCTTTTAACTCAACGCGAAACGCCTTTTTCAGACCTTTTTAGACCTTTCCTTAACCCCCCCCCTCCCTCCACAACAACAACAACAACAAACAATAAAGTAGTTTGTAGGCTTACTCCCAGAGTAAGCGAAGATTCCAAATTTTTATCTAGTAACTGCTTCTATACCATTTCCCTGAGAGATTGTGAAAAAAGAAATGTATTCGCCAAACTGTAATAGAATTGTCTACTAGGTTAGATCAAGTACAAATACTGCCAGGACAACACATTCTTGTATTTTTTTTTACTACATCAGCAAATACAATCATCTAGTCTATTGGACAAACGCAGCAGAAATTTCATTTCGTTGTTTTTGGTACAGCAAACAATCTGATATTATAACAAAATTTTCCGTTAAACTTTGAAATTTTAATCCTGCTGCGTGCAAATTAGTCAATCTAATTTTTGATAAAGTATTGAAGAACTTCAAGGTTATCATGTGATTGCTTTTATGTGGTGTTGTTGTTGTTGTTCTCATTCGCAGTTGTGTGGATAAATTCATATTAATTGCAGTTCAGTCATTTTGTCAGACCTAAAAATATAGTTTTACTATTTTTACTAATTTTCGTTTATTTGTGCCCTATATGTTCAGATACGTAAAAGTGCTGGCCGCTTTCGTTGTCTTTTGATATACGTTGAGACCTGGAGAAAATAGTTGTAAGAGTACTGGAGAATATTGGTACAAGACGACCTGGGGAAAATTGGTGCAAGACGGCCTGGAGAAAATTGTTGTAAGACGACCTGGAGAAAATTGGTGCAAGATTACCTGGAGAAAATTGGTGCAAGATGACTTGTTGAAAATTGGTGGAAGACGACTTGGAGATAATTGGTGCAAGATGACCTGTAGAAAATTGGTGGAAGACGACTTGGAGATAATTGGTGCAAGATGACCTGTAGAAAATTGGTCCAAGATGACTTGTAGAAAATTGGCGGAAGAAGACTTGGAGATAATTGGTGCAAGATGACCTGTAGAAAATTGGTGCAAGACGACCTGCCTAAAATTGGTGCAAAACGACTTGGAGAAAATTGGTGCAACAGGACAGGAGAAATTGGTGTAAGATGACCCATAAAATGTTGATGTAAGAGGAACGGGAAAAAATAGGTGCAATTTGATTTATTGATAATTGGTGGCAGAGGACCTGGAAAAAATTGGTGCAAATTTACACCCAACCCCCCAATCCACACACACACACACACACACACACACACACACACACTTACACACACACACGCACACAAATATGTCGCAAACTCTCTTGCCCCTCTTGGACTCCCAGATCGTTATTTTATAACACGTCTGCCATGCATTTTTTTTATTCTTGTACACATGACATTGGCTAGGCGGAAATGAATCAATCTAATGCTAGTTGTGACTGAAAAACTTAACCTGTATGAAATGCTTTGGAAAAGATTGGTTAAATGGTAGACTATGAAATGTAACCCTTATTCGTATGGAACAAGCCCACAGGGGCCTTTGACTTGAAACTAGCTCCCAAAGAATATGGTGTTTATTAGGAAGTAAGAGAAGGCTAAATGTGACAAGTTTTTGAAAGAGAACGTTCCTTGCCATCAGTTGTGTATGTATATATGTTTATATGATTTTTGTTCAGCTTCAGCAGGATTAACCGGCACAAAAGGAATATATATTTATCACGTCTGAATGCTGCAAAGAAAAAGCTTTGAGAGTCTGTAGTACCAGAGTGGAATAAATTCAGAGACCCGAGTCAGAGAATAAATTCAACACATTTAGTTTGCGAAACATTGAGAAGAGTGGCACGTCTATGGAGTGAAATGTGGTTATGACGTTATTGAAAGGGGAAGGTAAATTTTGTTATATGTTGCAGGGGATTTTCTATACGGACGAAGGTGAGGGAATTTGGCTATTGACTGAAGAGGGGGAAAATTTCATTACAAACATTTACCCAGATGAAAGAAAATTTAAAATAGTGTGGTTCAAATGTCTGATGGTATTGATTTTTGTTTTCCCTGTTGAATCTTTTCGTTGCAGGCGTGCATAGAATGGGCTCTGAAATGTATTGAGCAAAATGCATGAAGCTGGGTAGGTTTATTCAGTAAAATCTCTCTCTGTTTTATTTCATGTAAATGTTTCGTTTTGGTCTTTTAATCTCTGTGGTGGTATTTATTTTCCCTTCATCGAAGCATGTACAGTTTTATGTATATAAATGCTTATAGATGTTTCTGTAACGTTCAAAAACAATGATCTAGTTTTATTGCTTTTAATTGTTTCCATTATTTTTATTTTATGCAAATTTCGACCTTTAAGAAAGTCGTGCATGTACCTCGTTTGAATCCACGTTGCAGTTTTCAGAGATGTTCCTTTCTTGCTTTGGCCATGAGGGAGAGAAAGAGAGAGAGAAAGAATAAAAGATTTTGTCCTATTAGGGTAGCTCTTTTAATATCTGCAGGATGGGTCATATCCACGGTACAAAGACCACGTAAGTGGGTGTAAGAATTGCCTCTAATGGTCAAACAAGTTAGTTTCATTAGCATAATTACACAGCCAACACCTCTCTCTCTCTCTCTCTCTCTCTCTCTCTCTCTCTCTCTCTCTCTCTAAAATGAGAATCTTTTAAGTATCAGCCAACGCCTCTCTCTCTCTCTCTCTCTCTCTCTCTCTCTCTCTCTCTCTCTCTCTCTCTCTCAAATGAGTTAATCTGTTGAGCATATGTATTCGCCAGGTTTAATCAAACCCTCTTCTGGTCAGACTGAGAACACAGTAATGAACTGGCCTTGTAACGTTTTATACTTTCATCGACTTGTCCTTGGGGATTTTTTTTGTTCATTTTCTTGTAAATGGGAAGAAGGTTAGGCTCCAAGTCTTCTTCTGATCTTAGTATTCTTGAATCGTATAAGCGTCTCTGTGTAAAGTTACATTTTAATTGCGCATAGAGTTTCACAATGTTAGCTATCTTGATATCTTATCGTTTAATTCTATGTTCTTATTTACGTCTCCTTTTGTATATAGATGTGTATTCTTATGAAGTCGAGCGTTTGCTTCGTTTGTTGATTAATCCTTTCATTAATTAATGTTAGAAGTTATTCATTTCATAATCTATTCATTTCATAATTTTTTCAAAAGCTTTCGATTCTTTGTGTATTGGATTTATTTTTAATATTATAATCAGTTTTCATTTCTCTTGAAAACTAGAGAAAAAATATACGTGCGTAGCAGGTTTATGCATCGTGAAGTGAGTTTTAGTTTTCTGTGAAAGAAAACTATTGAGGTGGCTATTTGTCTGTCCGTCCGCACTTTTGCTGTCCGCCCTCAGGTCTTAAAAACCTCTAAGGCTAGAGGGCTGCAAATTGGTTTGTTGATAATCCATCCTCTAATCACCAGACATACCAAATGCTAGAATTTGGTATGTCTGGTGATTAGAGGATGGATTATCAACAAACCAATTTGCAGCCCTCTAAGAATTTGGTATGTCTGGTGATTAGAGGATGGATTATCAACAAACCAATTTGCAGCCCTCTAGCCTTAGAGGTTTTTAAGACCTGAGGGCGGACAGCAAAAGTGCGGACGGACAGACAAATAGCCACCTCAATAGTTTTCTTTCACAGAAAACTAAAACTCACTTCACGATGCCATAAACCTGCTACGCACGTATATTTTCTCTAGTTTTCAAGAGAATGAAAACTGATTATTAATATTAAAAATAAATCCAATACACAAAGAATCGAAAGCTTTTGAAAAAATTATGAAATGAATAGATTATGAAATGAATAACTTCTAACATTAATTAATGAAAGGATTAATCAACAAACGAAGCAAACGCTCGACTTCATAAGAATACACATCTATATACAAAAGGAGACGTAAATAAGAACATAGAATTAAACGATAAGATATCAAGATAGCTAACATTGTGAAACTCTATGCGCAATTAAAATGTAACTTTACACAGAGACGCTTATACGATTCAAGAATACTAAGATCAGAAGAAGACTTGGAGCCTAACCTTCTTCCCATTTACAAGAAAATGAACAAAAAAAATCCCCAAGGACAAGTCGATGAAAGTATAAAACGTTACAAGGCCAGTTCATTACTGTGTTCTCAGTCTGACCAGAAGAGGGTTTGATTAAACCTGGCGAATACATATGCTCAACAGATTAACTCATTTGAGAGAGAGAGAGAGAAGAGAGAGAGAGAGAGGTGTTGGCTGTGTAATTATGCTAATGAAACTAACTTGTTTGACCATTAGAGGCAATTCTTACACCCAGTTTTTATTATATCTACGGTTAAAATTAGCTATGATCGTGCACCTGGTACTGCTAAAGCTGCCAACAAAAATATAGGCCACCACCGGGCAGTGGGTGAAAGTTTCATGGGCCGCGGCTGAGTGTTTCACGGGCTGTTGCTGAGAGTTGCAGAGCGCTATACGCTACACAGAAAACTCGATTGCGCCGAAAAAACTTCGGTGCATATTTTACTTGTTTATTTGTGATTTTCATGTTTATTGGATTAGGTAAGAAAAGTATACTCATGCTCAAACACACACACACACACACATACAAACACAAACACAACCGCACTTCCTCTCTCTCTCTCTCTCTCTCTCTCTCTCGAGAACCGAATAGGGACTTTCCTCTCTCTCTCTCTCTCTCTCTCCATCTGGTGTCCTTGGTTCTGTGACTGAAAATCTCAAAATAAATTTGCTTTATATGTTCTGCCCTTTGAGCATAATTTTCAAAGTCAATTACTTTACATAATTTTGAAATTTTATAGTTGTTTTCCTTTTTCAATCTGTAAACTTTCGGAAGCGCCTAGCAAGCACATTTCGTGTTTCCCAAAACCATTTACATTACTGACGATTATGTTATCTACAAGTTTGTTGGCAATGTATTTTTTGCTCTCTCCCCCTCACCGCCCCCCCCCCCCCCTCCTGTTTTCGTGTGTATGTGTGTGATCGCAGTTCATATTTGCTTTGACTGCGTTTAGAGTGGAAGTTAATTAAAAGCTTTTAACCTCTTTGACGCTGTGATTCCAAAATTATTTTCGCGTGAAAATCAACGGCAGTCACGCACTTACTTCCCTTTAGTCGTTTTGATTCTCGTTCCGTTGCCAGCTTCGTACTTTAGTGGTAATCCAATGCCAATTCCATTGTTTTAGCTTCCAAACACACCCCCACCCCTCCTCCTCCTCCTCCTCCGCCGCCCCACTCGGTAAAATGTATTGTTTTATTGAAAGGTTATCATCTTTCATTTGAAGAGGCAAGCGCTACAGAGCGTTCGGTAAAACGAAATGTACGCATAAAAAGTAACTAGCGATGTAGGAATTCATCAAATTGGCTGGCATATACGGTGGATTTTAAAGAGGTGCTCGAATTGTGTGTAGTCGTTCATTTCGTCAACAGTGTGTGTGTGTGTGTGTGTTCATTATGTTCAGTTATGTATGGAATGTGCAAAAGTTACCCATCTCATGTAGTGGTTCGCCATACATATATACACTCGATATATATATATAGTATAGGGATATAATATATATATATATATATATATATATATATAAGATAGATAGATAGATAGATAGATAGATAGATCTATATATATATTAATATATATATTATATATTATCTATATATATATTTATCGTGTGTGTGTGTGTATGTTTCTCTGAGTATGCGCACGCCCGAGAGAGAGAGAGAGAGAGAGAGGAGAGAGAGAGAGAGAGAGAGAGAGAGAGAGAGGCTCTCACTCTTTGAAAGTTACGCTGCAAGAATTTATGATAATTTTCGCTGGCTGTTTGATCTCCACGGCGCTTCTTGTTCGTAGCTCGGAAGTTATTTACGAGTTCATTTGCGTGCAGTGTATTAAACTCTAATTTTGTTTCCAGCTGGGCAGTCAAAAAAAAAAAAAAAAAGGAACTCCGGAGAAAACCCGAGTGCTAATACATTTAAGCTCATAATTTATGTAACGCCCAGTCGTGTTATTGTAAGGGGTTCCTCTGAGGTCGATAATTTTCCGTCGGGGAAAAGTAAAGAACGTGATGGCGGATAAATTGATATTTATCGCTTTAGTATGTGTTCTCACTTCCAGGAAGTTAGCTGGGAAGTAATTTGAATGGAAACTCTCTCTCTCTCTCTCTCTCTCTCTCTCTCTCAGTTTTCTTGGCTGTGTGGAGCACCGTAAGACACTATATTCCTTTATTCATAATTCATTTTTTTCCACGGAGACCTTTGGAAAACAGCTTTTCTTAGATATATGCCTGCTGATTTTTTTTTTATTTCAAACAGATGAGTGTTTATTCATAATTCATTTTTTTTTTCTACGAACAGCGTTGGAAAGTTTTTTCTCAGATATGTCCCTGCCGGAAATTTTTTTATTTAAAATAAATTAGTGTTGTATTAAAAAAAATTTTTTTGAACGGAGAGTGTTGGAGAGCCTTTTTCTCAGTTTTTTTCCCTCTGATGTCCCCTCCTGGATATTTTTTTTTTAATTTATTTAAACAAATGAGTGATGTATTCGCAATTAATTTTTTTTCTTGCAGAGAGCGGTGGAAAGCTTTGTTTCTCAGATATACGTCCCATCCAGAAATGTTTTTATTTCAAACAAATGAGTTATATTCATAATTCATCGTTTTTCCTACAGAGAACATGGGAGAGCTTTTTTCTTAGATATGTGTCCCTTCCGAAAACGTTTTCTTTTTATATTTCAAATAAAAGGATTTTTCTTATTTGGAATGAGGGATTTTTTTACATTTCAAACTAATGGATGTTCCTAATCGTGTTGTGTACCCCCTAATGATGTATCGTACTGAGTGCAAACGCCGTTCGCGAAGCTTACAGTATGGTAATTATAATTACGCCTGAATATGAGCCTGCTTTGAGTGCAGATGCACGAGCCTTTGCCATAATTATAGCAGGCCCGTCAGTGTTATTAACGTTCGGGGTCTTCGACGAAACGAAGACACCTTTGTCGAGTGTGTGGGTTTGTGTAGTGTGTAGTGTATGTTTGTCGTGTATGTTGTGTGTTTGTTTATTTTTGCTCTTGGGTAGGGAGGAGGAGGAGGAGGAGGAGGAGGAGGAGGAGGAGGAGGAGGAGGAGGAGGCGGCGACGGCGACGCTCAGGAAAAAGAATTTTGCGAGTGCAGTGTGTCACTTACCATATTCGCTCTCTCTCTCTCTCCGTTTCAATAACTAAAACATTCTGAATGTGTTGAAGATAAATACATTTGAAACCGTGAATGGTGGAGAATGGATTTTGTTCGGGTACGGATATGCCTTTCCTATTCAGAATTGCAAATACACCTCGCCGTCTTCAAAGGGGCCCCGCATTTTGTTTCTTCTGCTCTCACTTTACATTTTCGAGTAAACAAGAGACGACGAATTCCTGTTGGTAAAAATAGAGAGGAAACGCTAAGCGAAAGAAAGAGAGAGAGAGAGAGAGAGAGAGAGAGAGAGAGAGGAAAAAAGAGAAAAACTCAAAGGAAGAGGCTTTATAAATATGGAGGATTGGGATCAGCAGCAGCAAAACACGTGATGCATGGAAAGCAAAACTAGCAAAAAAAAAAAAAAAAGGAAAGCCCCCACCACCCCCTCCCCTCCCCTCCTTCTTCCCCCTTATCTCCCCCCCCCCCCCCCCCCCCCCACCCAAACCCTTTGCCCGGTTATGCCCTCACTACTGGGATCAAAAGTTACAAGTTTTGTCAGAGGATTAGGGAGCGCATGGACCTTCTCTCTCTCTCTCTCTCTCTCTCTCTCTTCTCTCTCTGTCAGCCTGTTATTTTTGTCGTTATTTACCTTGTCTTCCAGTCTCTCACCCACTCAACCTGGGCATATCTTTATCTTTTCCCCCCTTTCCTTGTTTTCATTTCATAATACATTTACACACAAATACGTATACACACACACACACACACACACACACACACACACATATATATATATATATATATATATATATATATATATATATATATATATATATATATATAAGGAGAGAGAGAGAGAGAGAGAGAGAGAGAGTTGACTCAGAGAACAGGTGAAGAGAGGAAGGTAGTCAGAGAGTATGTGTGCAAAAGATTGGGGGAGAGATTTGGAGTGTCTATGAAAGCCAAGGTGGGAATGTTGAAAGGAAACCGTTGAACGCCTCTCTTTTATGGAAGTGAAGCGTGGATGTTGAATGCAAAGGAAAGAAAAAAATTGTTGAAGCTGTTGAAATGAACTGTTCGCGTAGTAATGCCCGAGGAGAAAGGAAGAAAGTTCGGCGGGGTCTGAAGTGGTTGGTTCATGTGGAACGAATGGGGAATAATAAGTAGATGATAAGAGTGTATAATTCCGAAGTGTTGGGGGAAGAACGGGGAAAAGGGAGGACGACGTAGGAAGCACTGAACAGATGAAGTGGAAGAGGCATTGAAAAGGAAGGACTTATCTTCTAGAAACCGAGTGTACGTAGGAGAAAAGAGGTGAGTGGCGCAGTGTGCTGTGTGGGTCAGTGCACTGTAGATGTTGCCTCTTTGTAGATACATGTAGGAGGTAATGTTTATATATATATATATATATATATATATATATATATATATATATATATTCAAGTCATCAAAGTCCACAAATATGTAAAAATAAAAGTGTATTAAAAACATACATAAAAGAACGGGAGCTTTCGTCTACTTGATCCATAGACCCCTTAAATAGAAGGACTAGTATCTTGCACTCTCGGGTTGCGAACTTGGGTCCCACTATTTTAGACGTAATAGTTCACTGTATGTAAACATGATTTGTAGTATGTTTAAACAATTATTTGAATGTATGTAAACAATGATTTGAATGTATGTAAACATTTTTTTTACATTTATTCACTTTTAGTGCCGTTATGTTAGTCATAAAAATGGGCCTATTTAAGGAGTTTATGTTTTAGTCGAAAAAGGAATGTAATCTAGCAACATATTGATAAACTAATTACCAAAAACTGTCTTAGACCATAATTGATATAATTTATTTAATTTTGTTTCAGGGGTTTCTACTAACAAACGCACAATGCCTAAAAAGTGTAATGTCTACGGATGTCGAGGAAATTACAGGGATGAACCATACACAAAAGTAGTATCATTTCCAACTGATGAAGTGGAGCGAAACCGTTGGATCGATGCTATGCCAAATGAGCGTTCCAGTTTGCTACAGCTGAAGCAGATCTATGCCTGTGCTCATCATTTTGACTGTGAATGGATTACAGTTAAAAGGAGGGAAAAGACCAAGTCATCCACCATCCATTTCCCTGGAGTTTCAAAGTCATGCTTAAAGCAGGTCCCCTCAGCACCCAGAATTACAAACTGCTTCAGCAGAGACCTGAGCTGAAAAACGAAAGACTCCGAAATGAAGTTGTGGATAAGATCGGCGACTTTATTCATTTTGTAATGACATCCAGGAGCATATCTCAAAGGATTATCGTATTGTTTGTGATAGTGATGATATTTACATTTCTAAAACTGATGCAAAGGGCCGTTCCGTTATCCAATTTCTCCATTTGCAACATGTGAAAATCGTCATTTGGGATTTGTATCTTAAATGCGTTGAGAAAAATGGAAAGGAAATACCTAAGACATATTTTTTCGAAAGCTGGTTGTCTGCAAAAGAATAGCCTTCTCAGTAAATGGTCCCAGTTTGATCAAATTATGTCATGCATAACAGAGTATGAGTTCAAAGATGCAGACTATCTGAAAAGTGCAGTACAGGAATTGAGCCATATGAGTTGTTCTGATTCGCCTCATTTTCAGTTTCTTCATTCTCAGTTACAGTTATTACTCACTATCCAGAAGGCCGTCGCTTTGACAGAAATCTTTATGTTCTTGGTGCCGAACTCCATAACATTTCACCAGCCTGCATATAAAATGCTACGAAAGTCTGTTGTTCAGTTGTTTACCTAGAGTGGAACTGTTGAAAAAACTTCTCTGTAGTCTACATGATAAAAACTTGGAGCAACTTTTTCAAAAACTTAAACCTCAGCAGCGTCTTGCACATTCTTTTTGATGAAGTGAAGCTCACAGAAACACTTAGGTACTCAGGTGGTCGTGTTGTTGGTTACGCTCAAAATGGTTCTTGTGATACCGAAGTTCTCGCAACACATGCTTTGAGTAATTGAAGTGTCTGCCATTTTGGTGGCCCTAAATATATACTACGCATTTTTATTGACCCTGTTGCAAAACTTAATTCAGATCAACTCAAGGAAATTCTGGTAGAAGCTCTAGTAGCGGTTAGCGATGCTGGTGGTACTATAATTCTTGTGTAGGTGATAATTGCAACACAAACGTTTGCAGTTTATGGTAAATTAGGTGGTCCTGGTAAAGCTTTCATAAATGCTATAAATTCTCATGCTTTCCTTGTTTTTGACTATGTTCATTCTTTCAAAAATGTAAGAAATAACTGGGATAACCGTTCAGGATAAGGAACTTTCTTTCATAAAAGATGGAAAAAAAACATAGGTGCATTATTTGCAACGATGGAAGGACATAGAAGCACTGTACGATGGAAGAGGAGGAAGAAACAGCATCCGTCTAACCAAGATCACATACACAGCTGTGTACCCCAAAGCCTTGCAGAGACAAAGCGTGGCCTTTGTTTGTCAAATCTTCAATGACAAAACTGTTGCTGCCCTTTCAACTCTAAAGTATAAACTTGGCATTAGCGAGGGCACCATCATTTTTGTAAGCTGATCACTGATTGGTTTCCACATGATGAATGTGAAAAGATCGGTATTCCGGTATTAACATGCGTGGATGATTGTCGTCAACCATGGACCAATAATTGCACTACTTTCAAGAAACTTAATGAAACTTGTGATGTTATATCCTCTTGTGCATGGTCAGGTGGTCGAGGTCGGACCGCAAAAGCTCACAAAGAAAACTGCAGAGGCATTGGTGCTGTCTACAAGAGCCAACATTGAGGCTGCAGAGTGGCTATTGACTCAGTACAAGTTCACCTATGTGCTACCTGGTGTGTTTGCTGATGAGGCCCTTGAAAAGTTTCTTTGGCCAAGCCAGACAACGCAATAGGGGTAATTTCTACATTGACATTGTAGATATCAAGGCAGCTGCAGCAACCAAGAACCTCCATGCACTTTTGAAATACGAGTCTACGCCGCACCAGTCTATGATGTGCCTTGTACCTCTAACATTTGCATTGATGATTTACACTTTGACATCACTATTGCTGACACTGAAGACCTAGTTCAATTCTAATGACAGTATCAAACATAAAATTATTTTCTAGCTGGATATCTGGAACACAAATTTCGAGGTAATAATATTTTGAGTGTCGAAACTGAAGATAACGACGACATCATATTAATTCAGAGTTTCTCACAAAACTTAAGCAGAGGTGGACTAACTGTACCTCTACTCTCAACAGTGCATTTGTACACTCAGCCTATAAACTTTTTGATGAGTGCAACTTGCATTGCTGCCGAGCTCATCTCAGCCAAACTTTATCTTGTATCGATAGTCCAATGGTTGCAATTCAAGGAGCATGCCTTACTCTGTCAAACATTTTTTTGAAAGCATTTGTGCTAGACAACAGTGATAAAGAAAGACACCTTGGCTGCTTGAGAAGAAAAGAAAAAAACTATTGCTAAAAACTAAACATGTACCTAATGTTATTTATATTATGGAATGTTTTTTCAATGATTTTGTTTCTAGAATAAACTATATTGTTTGCCTTAGATAGTTCCTGTTGTTTCTTCCAGGCTTAACTGTTTCTATATATGGATTTTAATTCAGTGAAGGGATGGGTAACTTAAGGTGTGGTTTTCCATTGCTTTAATTGAGAGAATATACCAATAATTCTGTATGATTTTGTGTTTTTTATGAGATTTGGACCTTTAAATGACCTAGATTTGACCTTTTTAAATGACCTTCAGATGACATCGTAGGAGGTAATAAAAGTATGGGACAAATGAACTCTTCGCCCTTCAAAACCCCTTAAGACACCAGAATGAAGGTTCTATCATGTATTTGACACAAATTGTGGGTGGGACCAAGTTCCAACTTGGGACCCAAGTTCCAGATACCGAGCATAGAGGATACCAGTCCTTCTATTTAAGGGGTCTATGACTTGATCAGTAAACCTCATCAGTACGGCTGATGAGGTCTACTTTTAATACACATTTTACATAGTTGTGGACTTTGATTACTTGAAGATTTTCCAGTCACGTTATGGTGATTTATATATATATATATATATATATATATATATATATATATGTGTGTATATATATATATATATATATTATATATATATATATATATATATATATATATATATAATATATATATATATACACACTTGTCACGCCTTTTACATATTAACTTTCCTCATTTTGCTTTTCCTGAACCGGTGTAATTTTGTTCCTTTATTTATACAACCCTTAGTTTCAAATCTGTTGAGATTTGCCTCATAACCGAAGTTCCTGCATGCACGACATTGCTCCAAGAGGGCTCAAGTTTCTCAGTCTGAAACCTGTCAATTCTTTGGCATAGTTCGGTCAGCGTTAGTGAGCTCTGGTAAGGAAAGGGATATTTCATCAGCGTAAAGCTGCCTTATGCGAATGTTCTTGACAACAAAAGCATTTGTTCTGCGAGCAAGTCTGTCTGGCGAGACAAGGTTGATTGATTGATTTACGTCTGCTAAAACTGTAGTGACAGCATCTAGGTTATTGACGCCGTGGCAAGAGGAAACGTGTATGCATTTGCATTCCGTTTTTAATTCTCCTTTTTCTTTCATATGTGCCTTATACATCCTTTCCTTTGTATTTCCCTCTTCCATTCTTGGGTTTTCCTTCCCTTTCTTCTATGCCTGCCATTCTATCCTTACATTTCCTTTACCTTTCTTCTATACCTGCCTTTCTCTTTACTCTCTTCCATCCTTGCCTTTCCCTTACCTTTCTTTTATGCTTACCTTTCTTTTTTCCCTCTTCAATCATTGCCTTTCCCTTACCTTTCCTCTATACTTACCTATCCTTTACATTTCGTCTATACCTGCCTTTCTCTTTCCTTCTTCCATCCTTGCCTTCCCATTACCTTTCTTATATACCTGCCTTTCTCTTCCTATCCTTGCCTTTCCCCTCTCTTTCTTCTATTCCTGCCTTTCTACTTTCCCTCTTCCATCCTTGCCTTTCCCTTATCTTTCTTTTATACTCACCTATCCCCTTCCCCTCTTCCATCCCCGAGCTCCCCCTTTCCCTGTTTTATCTTTGCCTTTCCCGTTATCCTCTTGTATCTCGTACCTTTCCTTCACCTCTTCTCTCCTCGTCTTTCCTTTTTATCTGTCCCATTCTTCCATTCTTCTATCCTTGCCTTCCCTTTCCCCTTCCTCTATCTGTTCCTTTCCTTCCCCTTCTCATATCCATGTCTTTCCATTCTAGTCAGCTATTCTTGCATTTTATTTCCCTTCTTTTATCCCAGGGCTCTCCCTCTCCTTCTTTTATTCTTGCCTTTTTCTCCTCTTCTGTCGTTCCCTCCCTTTCCTTTGCCCCTTCTCTCCTTGTCTTACCCCTCTCACCATCTGTTCTTTTGCCTTTCACTTCATATCTTCTATCTTTTGCCTTGTTGTTGTTGTTGTTCTTGTTGTTGAAGAGGGGATGAAACGTCAATGGAAGAGCCTAACAAGGTTTGAAAAAGGTATTTTGTGTTGAGTTAAATATAAAGGAATTTTAGGATATGATGTTTATAGGTTTTTTATTACATTGAAAATGTAAAAAATGAATAATGTGCATGTTAAATAGTATAGAACAATTATTTTCATTAAAATCTAGAGTATTTATTTTTGCTTTTGTTGGTGAAACAAGGCTCTATTCGAAATACTTAGGAATATGATGTTTACAACTTATGCGTGAGGGGAAAATCTTGCTTGCGTCCTTAGGAAGCTGGAGGTCGGATCACTCCTTGTTCTTCTTGCTTCCTGTCTTCTGTCTTTTGCCTTTCTTTCCCACCGTTCTTCTACCTACGCTTTTTTTTTCACTTCTCTTCTATCTTATGCTTTTCTTCTTTTAAACCTTTCTTCCACTTCCTCCCCCACACTTTTTTTTTTTACGAGCTCAGGTGGCTAACGTTCTTGGAGGTGTGCTCTTAGCAATAGTTCTTATTTGCCCTTTTACAGCTTCTCTTTTGGGGTGTACTGAAACTACTCGGCCTCCGGCTTATTGGTATTCATGGCCCCTAATGCCAAGAGGGAGGGAGGCAGGAAAGAAGGAAGAGAGAGAGAGAGAGAGAGAGAGAGAGAGAGAAGAGAGAGAGAGAGAGAGAGATATCTTTCTTGAAATCGATCCGCGATGTTGGGTTTTGTTTTTGTCCATGTTTATGACCCATCCCTTGGAGTTGTATGTTTTTGTGACTTCTCTCTTCCATTTTCTTTCCCTTAAACCATATGGTAATTTTTTTTTTCAAATCTGTACGTCTCGAATCTTGGGAGAAGCTGATGAATCCCGGTGTATATATTTGTTTATGTTTGTATGAATCAGTAACCTAAAGCAACTCTTGTACTTTAATAATATACTTGCATTTTTATTTATTTATTAATTTGTTAATTTATTTTCTCTTCACTAATAACTGATCTTTTATTTCTGTATTTCTTCTTACCTTCAGCTACTGCTTTCAAATGAACATCTTTCAAATGAACATCATATTCTCTGGATGTTTGAATTTGAAGTCAGGGGCCTCTGTGGGCTTGTTCCTTATGGATAGTGTTCCTCTCCTGAATAATAATAATGATAAGCACGTATGGCAGATACGGAAACATGAATGATGAGAGGGGAAACGAGCCCAGAAGAAGTATACTGAAATAAGTACATGTAACAAAGGGAAATAGAAATATAAAAGGGAAGTTTTTCTTCTTCGTTTTTGGTTGCTTTTTCGTTTCTTGTGTCTTGTTTGTTTGTGAAATTGCTTATATTTTACCAATGAAATTCTTGGTTTCCCAGCTGCCAGACACTTTCATTTTAGTTCAACGCATATTCTTATTTTTAGTTTCTGTGAATTTAGCTATATTTGGTAAACAAAATTCTTGCTTTCAAGACTGCCAGAAATTTTAATTTTAGTTCACCTATTCCTATTTATATTTTGGGGGATTTGAGTTATATTTGGTAAATAAAATTCTTGCCAGACCTTTCATTTTAGTTCAAATACGCTTAGATTTATATTATTTTGAATGCAAATATAGTTGGTAGATAAAATTCTTGCCAGACCTTTCATTTTAGATAACCGCAACGCACATAGCGAGGATTATCGTCTTTTGCCACATTTTATCCACATTCTTTCGCATCCAGCTTCCATTGACGAAGCCTTCGGCATTTTCCCCCTTGTATTTATTGTCGAACATTGATCTTGATGTCACTCCCTAGTCCTTGTTTTTCCTGCGAGAAAAATCCTGTATATGTTTTACCATACATCTGTTGCTGCTGCCCCTGGCATCTGGTATGCATATGGAGGCGCGCTGTCCCTTCTTTTTCAGGCGGTTCAAGGTTTAGGCGAGAGAATGTTTCTCATGGGTTTGTTCGTATGTGTTCATGTGTGTGAAGTGTCTACTTTTTCAGAAACAGGGTTTTTTTTTCGTTCAGTGTGAGTCATACACTGTACTGTGCTTACTTAAGTAGGAAAGTGATTTTTTTTTTTCTTTTTTTTAGTCGAATGTGTACTCAATGTATATTTTTTCATATGGGTTAACATTTGCTTACGACAGAGTATAATGTATATACAGGATTTGTGTATGGTTTTTGTTTTATTTCTAACGAGAGTGAGATAACAAACCCGTTTCAGTTTTCACTTTAAAATGTGCATTTGATTATGTTATGCAACGGACAAAATTTTTCCACTCAATTTATATCACAAACACAGAAACTGTCTCGTATGCAATTTTAGTGTTAACAACTTGGGTAGTTTCAATTTTCCCGTCATATATATACGTATATATATTTTTTGCTTGTTCCTTCCTCTTCTGCTCTAATGGTACCGACCAGTAGAGAGAGCGGTGTTAGGAAATTAAGCCATTGTCATTCCAGACCAGAGCTGTTGGCACCGTCTGACAGGCAGTTTTTGGCCCCACAAATGAGCCAACATGTTGTTTAGATGGCAAAGGAATGGTGATGATCCGGCTCGGAGTTGGCCGGAGTTAAGGAGGCATTGTTCTCCTCCTCCTCCTCCTCCTCCTCTTTTCCAGTTCCCTCGATAGAATAGGGGGTTTGTGAGACGCAGGTTGAAAGAAGCACCAGAATTAAGTGCATTTTGGGGGAAAGAGGGGAAATTTAATACCATCGAAAGGTGTAGTTGAAAAAGAAGGGAATTTTTGGAGAGATTAGATGAGTCTGGAGGTCTTCGGCATGAAAGGGAAGCGAGTAGGTAGA
The DNA here is from genome assembly GCF_015104395.2 of Macrobrachium nipponense. Classification (NCBI taxonomy): domain Eukaryota; kingdom Metazoa; phylum Arthropoda; class Malacostraca; order Decapoda; family Palaemonidae; genus Macrobrachium; species Macrobrachium nipponense. The sequence continues at coordinate 32,022,727 of NC_061092.1, read as the reverse complement.
AAATGGTGTTGCAAAGGGATATAAGGAAGGCGACAACTGCTATAAAATTGTCGCGCAGAAATGGGTATGGTATTGCAAAAAGCTTCAGATTCAAGTGACACTTTTTGTAAGCCATGAAGGGTATTGTGACTGTGTTTAGTATAGCACTTGTATTAATAAAATGGCCCATATTGGGAAGAACATAACTGTTCAAGAATTTTGCACAGAAATGGGCGTGATTTGCAAAAATCTTCAGATTAAAGTGACGCTTTTGGTAAGCCATTAAGATATTGTGATTGCATTTTTAAGTCATTTCATTAATAAACTGGCCTATAGGAAACCTAAGCACGGTGAGTCTAGGTTTTGAAAATTTAGAAAATGCAAGGCTATTAGTTTTTTCAAGGCTCACAGGCCAGTGAGAATTGACTTTGAGAAATCATAAACAATGACCCGACGAAAGGAATTGAATTTTAGAATGTTCAGCTTTTAACCTAATGCATGGGGTACAATGAGATTGAGCAGGAACACTGGCTTGAAGGGTATTAGATATTTCGAGACTCAGATGCCGAGGGGAATTGACTTTCTGAAATCTCAGAGAATGACCCGAAGAAGGAATTGAACTTTAGAATGGGCAAGACCAGACTTTCAGCTTTTAACATAATGCAAGAGGTACAATGAGATTTAGCAGGAACACCAACTGTGATGTCACCTTTAACCCCTCCCCCTTCACGTAGCCTCCTGAAACAGGAATGACAATTGGCAGTGGACCTTCCTAACCCTTCACCTCTCTCTCTCTCTCTCTCTCTCTCTCTCTCTCCAGGCGTGTTTCAATCATCCTTGGAATATAGAAGGCCGCGTTTATTTATTTATTTATTTTGCTGCTTGCATGAAGTTCCTTTTGTCCTTGATTTCACTTATGAAATATTCTGGAACTGAAGTTTGTAGGTCCTCCTAAGTTTACATTACATATGACTTAGATGGTCACCGCTGAGTTAAGAGAGTATGAAAATTGGAGAAATCGAGATAATATTGAGGGTAACATATTGTGGAAGCCTTAATTTCAAGTCAGTGGCCCCTGGTATTGGCTTGTTCCATATGAATAGGGCTCATCGTCTGAATAATAATAATAATAATAATAATATAATAATAATAATAATAATAAAGATTGGAGCAAAGTCAAAAAGAATGTATCACTCATTGATGTCGCAATACCATGGGACACCAGAGTTGAAGAGAGAGAGGGAAAAAATGGATAAGTATCAAGATCTGAAAATAGAAATAAGAAGGATATGGGATATGCCAGTGGAAATTGTACCCATAATCATAGGAGCACTAGGCACAATCCCAAGATCCCTGAAAAGGAATCTAGAAAAACTAGAGGCTGAAGTAGCTCCAGGACTCATGCAGAAGAGTGTGATCCTAGAAACGGCACACATAGTAAGAAAAGTGATGGACTCCTAAGGAGGCTGGATGCAACCCGGAACCACACTATAAATACCACCCAGTTGAATTGGAGGACTGTGATAGAGGCCAAAAAAAAAAAAAAAAAAAATAATAATAATAATAATTCAATTTTTACGGATAAACTATATCATAGTCATCAAATTCTCTCTCTCTCTCTCTCTCTCTCTCTCTCCTCTCTCTCTCTCTCTCTCTCGTAGCGAGCTTTCGTCTGGAGCTGCCAGACAACCTCTGGGCTAGGAAGCTCGAGACGAAAGCTCGCTTAAAGAAAGAGAGAAAGAGAGAGATAATGATAATAGCTTGTAAAGATGTTGCATAGCAAAGCAAGAAAGTAGCAGAGGTGCACGATGAGTGAATGGTTTCTAATATGTTTAGCTTGTAACTAAAGCAATTATAATATGACACCAAAATTTTGTGAAAATGCAGCTCAGCTGATATTCCAGTTTTCCAAAGTACCTACTTTTTCTATTGAACAGTCAACTTGTTACCATTTTATTGTACATTTACTAAAAGACTTCGATAAATTAAGTACATGAAATCGTGCTTTACTCTATTACGAAAATGCGTATTTGTTACGTAAGAGTTCGAAGGAAAACACATTTCGTATCTTTTCGTTTATTAATGCGTAAATCACTTCCGCTGAACCTTGGAATTCTTGCAGAAGAAGCCTGGCTGTCCTCGCGAATCGTGATTCGAGTACGATTCATATTTCCGAGCTGTTCATTCCTCAGCGATTGATACCGTCAATAAGAGAAGGCAAAAATAATAATATTACAGGTAAAAAGTGGGCCGAAGTTTCTTCGGCGCAATCGAATTTTCTGTACACCGTATAATGCTGTATGAAACTGAGCCGCGGACCATGGAACTTTCAGCCACGGCTCGATGGTGGCCTGTGTTGTTGGCACCTTTAGCGGTGCCAGACACACGATCATGACTAACTTTGACCTTAAATGAAATAAAAACAACTACTGAGGCTAGAGGCCGCCAATTTGGTATGTTTGATGGTTGGAGCGTGGATGATCAACATACCAATTTGCAGCCCTCTAGCCTCAGTAGTTTTTAAGTCCTGAGGGCTAACAGGGAAAGTGCGGACGGACAGACAAACAGCCATCTCGGTAGTTTTCTTTTGCAGAAAACTAAAAAAATAAAAGGAAAAATGTGAAAAGAAAACCTAGGCGACTGAAAAGCTGATCCGCCTCGCGTCGGTCCTGCTGCCTTTGATAAATGCCGTCATTAATATTTTTGATGACTCGACCTGCAGGATTAATCTTGCGCAATCGGCAACCAATGCGTCCCAGGTGAGCTTAGGCAAAAGTTTTCGCCGAAGGGGAAAGTTATAACCAGTGAAGAAGAAGAAGAAGAAGAAGAAGAAGAAGAAGAAGAAGAAGAAGAAGAAGGTCGCCAACGCAGAGGATGATAATGTTTCCATTCTCGTCGTCTCGTTGCCATCCTATCGGTGGCAGGAGCAAGTATATGGTGGTGGTTTGTTATTAATAATAATAATAATAATAACTGTTTTCACGGCATTTAATTTGTTTGGAGTCTTCTCTATTCATCTTACAATCTTGTTTTCATCAGCATGTAGCTGTTGACTTGGGTTTATTTCCTCTAACGTATCTATTCTATATATAGATTTTCAACGCTACTGCCCTCAGAGAAGTTGCCCTCACTAATAATAATAATAATAATAATAATAATAATAATTGCTTCATTTCGCTTAAAATACACTGAAGTGAAATTCATACATAGAGCTGAAACTACTAAATACTAATTACTGCTGAAACATAATCCTACATTTTCTTAAGGTTTCTTATTTTTTACCATATATTATAAAGGAAGAATGTTCTCGTTACGAAAGCCTTTATCTATGTCTGACAGATTACTCAGTATTGTACCCATTCTCTCTCTCTCTCTCTCTCTCTCTCTCTCTCTCTCTCTCTCTCTCTCTCTCTCTCTCTCTCTCTCTTTAATAACGGGAAAAGTTACAGTTATCACCGGATCTTTGTTGGGGGATCATTACCTATGATATTTATAGTTTATTGTTTAAGTTTTTACGGCAATCCCTGACAGGTTTGTACTAAACACTCCGCGAAGGTGCACGTATACCGGGTTAAGATCGCTTGAGGTATCTTTTATCTTCACTTTCTAGGAAAGATCCTTGTCACCTAGCGACGGGGTATCCACTCTTACTTTTTCTCCGTCACCTCTCCATTCCTTGGGTCAGAGGTCATGCGAGGAAGTTGTACTGATCGAAGTCGTCAGAATTCAGCCAACTCCGATAAGCAGATGTCAACATTCCCACATCGTAACAGACTTGCGACATATCATTGGCGTTTGGTGTGAGCGGTAATGACTACGACTCGATAAACGGAGTGCCATCGCGTTTTATATTAAGAGATCCTCATAAAAGCTATTGGCATTTTAATTTTCTAACTTTAATTGTTTTTATTTGTATTATATATTCTAGATATTATTTCGGATATTGTTTAGTATTTGGCGTTAAAAACATTATGACAGCTCTGTGTTTGTATGTATGTTTGTGCCATGAATTGGGGGGGGAGGGGGGGTTTGCTTTTGGGGGAGGGGCGCTGCTTTGTGTTATCGCTAACCTTTTGAGAGTTCAAATAATGTATGAATATTAATGAGTTCACAGGTGTTGGATGTTATTTGCATTCGTACTGGAATTGTGGGCATGGCTTTTCATGGCTCAGGTTTGGCTGAATGTCGTTTCAGAAACCATGGTTATATGAGAATTCAAATATAGTTACTTTAGTCATATATATATATATATATATATATATATATATATATATACTATATATATGTGTGTGTGTGTGTGTGTGTGTGTGTGTTTGTGTTTGTGTGTATGCCTGCGTGTGTGATTGTGTGTGCGTGTTTATTCACTGTAAAACAAAAAAAAATTCTTTTTACACGCTCTGCTGTGCATTCAGTTCCCTTCCCTTGTAAAATAAGTATACATATAGATTTCTTAGCTCGTAAGTCAGAACGCTGTGTTACTACTGATTAAGGTTTTAAAATTCAGCTCTGCCAAGCTTATCATGTTTGTCCTGGCGGGAGTTTTGTCGCAACATTTAATAGCTTTGGCTTCAGCTGTGTTTATTCAAGATAGTCCTTGTAGAGGCGGCTGTGTGTTTTTTGTTTTTTATTATTATTTTTAGTGTGATTTTGTTTTTATTTGTTTTGGCAGCGTCAGTCGCGTTTTTTCAACCCTCTTCTTAAAAAAAAAGACACCGAGTCTGTGAGGCGTTAAGCGCTTTTGTTATAGCAATCGAGTTTTTTTCGCTATCCAATCGGATTTTTTTTTCTTTTTTTTTCATGTCGAGACGGTCGTGTTGTATTTAGGCTGTTGTTGTAGCTTGTGGATTATTGCCGGCGTTCTGATGAAGATTTTGCTGCGATGCTACGAGGCTTTGTTTGTGTTACTTTGTTTTTTTTATCTATTTGTTTCTTTTGACTTTAGTTTGTTGTTTCTGCTGATACTGATGAATATTCAGTTACGATGATTTTTTTGTTTGTTGTTGCTGAGTTTATTTATGTATTAATTTAGTATACTTTTTTGTTTCTCCTCCTATTGATGAATATTCTGTTACGATATTTTTTTTAAAGAATGTTTTGCTCTATATTTTTTTGAATGTATGCAAAAGATTATTGATTTGCTGCTGATTGGGAATTTTATGAATGATGCAGGGGATAACTTTAAG
>NC_061092.1:32002565-32007565 GCF_015104395.2 Macrobrachium nipponense | reverse complement strand
TCTGTATATACTTATATGACCAGGGAATTTCTCGAAGGCTTTGCTAAGTATTTTCTGTGTATGTTTCGAAGCAGCAAAGCAGCAATAGAAACTTTTCAATTTTGACTAAGAGAATCGTAATCATTCGTATTTTGGAAATGCAGTTGTAAAGGTATGTTCAGGTAATTCCCTGCACTTTGCATTGAAGTAGAAATAAAACTTTCTGTGAGAGATATTGTTGTTATTATTATTTTATTAAAAGTAATGGCTACTTCAGCAGCGTTACACTTGTAGAGATTCTTCTCTATATTATTATTATTATTATTATTATTATTATTATTATTATTATTATTATTGGTTGCAGGTCCTCAATAATATCGCATGTGAAGTATAAAGTCTTTAATAGATAATAAAAGCTTCCGAACCTTATACTATGTTCATCTTCAGACTAAAGATGAACCTAGTATAAGGTTCGAAAGCTTTTATTATCTATTAAAGACTTTATAACTTCACATGCGATATTATTGTGGACCTGCAACCATTGTCATCATTTTCGACACTGAAAATTGTGCCCATTATTATTATTATTATCCAGAACATGATCCCTATTCATATGCAACAAGCCCGCCATTGACTTAAAATCCAAACTTCCAAATTATGGTGCTCAGTTGAAAGAAGTAACAGAAATAATAGTTAAGTAGGAATAAGGTATATTATAGGGAAGGAGTGACTTCGAAGTACTCCAAGACAAGTGTTCAGTTCCTGTAGTCGTTTCTGGAGAAAATTGAAAATAATTTAGAGGTCCCAAAACAACTGAGCTGTAACGGAGGAAGTATGAGGAGATATCTCCAGTCGTTCATATCTGCTATGGCCTTGGAAAGGACAAACCAAATATAATTCGCTCTGTGGGAGCTTACGTGAGAGCTTAGGTCATGGAACTGTAATCCAACCCCCATCTCGAGTTAATCCCTTGAAAATCAAATCTCTTCCCGGATGAAGTTTTATCCGTAAAATCATGTCAGGACAAAAGAAACTAATGTTTCATTTCAAAGAATTGATAAGAGTTTAGCTTCCCTTTCAAGCCAAAAATATCAAAATACGACCTGGTCCATTTTTCCGTCCCTTCGACCCCTTGCTGCAACACCTTTCATTCCTTTTACTCCACCTCCATTCATATTATCTTTCTTCCATCTTTCTATCCAGCCTCTCTTAACAATTATTTTATGGTGCAAGTACTTTGAGATTTTCTTCCTGTTCCACCTTTCAGACCCACCTAATCTCAATTTCCTTTCCAGCGCTGAATGACCTCTTATGTCCTAGTGCTTGGCTTTTGGCCTACTCTCTCTCTCTCTCTCTCTCTCTCTCTCTCTCTCTCTCTCTCTCTTCTCTCTCTCCTTAATCAGTCTTTACCCCCAAAACCGCAATAAAATTCTCTCTATCTCTCTCTCTACCAAGCTCGTATGCGCGCGCGCGCGGTGGGGATTTCACGAGGATTAAGACGATCCTCGGAAAACTTCAATCAATCACACGGTTAACAAAGGAACCATGACGAAGTGAAATACCACGCAAAACTTCTTTTTCCGCTTTTTAGGCTTATATACCTTTGGTATAACACAAAAACACCATACGTATTATTCTCTCTCTCTCCTCTCTCTCTCTCTCTCTCTCTCTCTCTCTCTCTCTCACTCAACATATATGTATGTACGTATATATATTTATATATATGTGTATGTGTGTGCATGTTTCTATATCTCTGTATATATATATATATATATATATATCTATATTATATATTATAATATATATATATCTATATGTGTGTGTGTGTGTGTGTGTGTGTGTGTGTGTGTATGTATGTGTGTGCATACGTATGTATGTAAGTGTGTTTCATTATCCACCCTTAACACTATTCAGTGCTTTACTTTATAAATTCAAACGGCAACAGACGCCTTGATTAGAAGTGAATTATTTACCTTCATTAATCAGTCATATTAGTCGCTCTCCTAACTCGGAAATGATGATAATTTTTAATTGGATCTCCTTAAATATTGTAATATAGCGACTGCCATAAATTAAATCCGGAAATGTACACTGATATGCTGGCAGCATTTTATTGGGCGAGTACAATAACGACCCATGTGATAAAAAGCATTCAGGCGTTTTCGATAAAAAGCAATTCAGATGTTTTTTCGTTCAGATTATAGAGATTTATATATCTATTTATATAGATAGACAATATATGTATGTATATATATATATATATATATATATAATAATATAATTATATTTATTATATGTACATAATCGATTTATATATATAATTTATAGCTATATATAAGTGATTTATGTAATATATGCATATATCTATGTGTATCAATATGTACGTGTATATATCATTTATAGATTTTCGTATACAGATGCATATATTATATATATATATATATATATATATATATATATATATATATATATATATATGCACATATGAATATGTATGTTCCAGTGCATAATATGTGTTTAATCCAATTGAGAAAGAACGCTAACTCGTGAAATTTACATATACGTGTACAGGTAGTTATATCCATGTTTTTCTTATTACTGATTAGCTTGTTTATTTCTGAAAGCAGTTTGATTCTTTTTTCGTGACTTTCTCTCATGTTGATTAAAATCAGATAACACTTTACGATTTTGCTGTTGAAAAATATCTATATTTTGAGGATTATTAAATGATGATGTCTTTACATGGGGTACGAAGAACATTCTAATTCATTTTAATTTAGTAATGCTTGTATTATTTACCATGCATCTCTTCCCCCCTCCCCCCTTTTTTTATTTTATTTGCACAGGGAGCTGTGCTTCCCCTCGGCGTGAACGGTGGTGGGAAAAGTTTGTGTTACCTAACTGTAAAACATGGTTTATTTGTAGCCTTCAGGAGAGAATGAGAAATGGTTTATCATATTTTATTACCTGTCCCTTAACCTTGATTATTTATGCTTTCTTTGTTGCCTTCAGGATAGAAACAGATTACTTTTGCGTTGAATTTCATTCTCTTCTTGGAGAGAGAGAGAGAGAGAGAGAGAGAGAGAGAGAGAGAGAGAGAGAGAGAGAATACTGTCAAGTGGATCATTACTCCTGTACCTTTCGTTCTTTATCGTTCTAATTTTTTTAAGTACTAATAATAGATACCCCGATCCCAGAAGTCTTTGTGCATAATTGTTATACTGAAACTATTTTTCTGTGTTTTAGTATGGTAAATATATATTAATGTTTTTGTGTTCATATATTTTTTTTCATTTCTTTTGCTGTATGAATTCCCTACCTTTTGAAAGGGTGGCTCCCAACAAACTCCTTGTTTCTTGAATTTTTCTTTTAAAGATAGTATTTCCCGACGCCCCCCCCCCCCCCCCAACCTCCCCGGTACAGGGGTAGTGCCATCAGCGGTGCACTGTAGGCATTACTTAAGGTTCTTTACAGCGTCCCATCAGCCCCTAGACGCAAGCCCTTTCATTCCTTTTACTGTACCTCCTTCATATTTTCTTTGTTCCGTCTTGCTTTCCACTTCTCCTAACAACTGATTCATAGCGCAAACTGTGATGCCTCCCCTTATTACACCTTTCAAACCTCTTTACTGTCAATATCCTTTTCAGCGCTGAATGACCTCGTAAATTTTAGATTGTATCTGTCTGTCTATCCCAACGCCGTGTCTTTTGCCCAAGGTTATTAGCCCGTGCCAGTGCAAAGCTGGCTTAAACTAGACCCCCCAAGGTTATCATAATAGATTTCATGTACGTAAATGAATTGCCCGGACCGTAATCACTCAATTGTTGAATTCTGTGAAACAAGGAATTCGCAAGTAAACAAATCTACCGCGAACTAGTTCCCGGTAAATTGACGGCATTTTCCGTCCTCGTCGGTGGAAGAAGTTACGTAGAGGTTTGTGAAGATCGCTTCCTTTCCGCTACTTTGCTATTGACCCTTGCAACAAAGAGAAATCCCAGAGAAATTAGGTTCGTTTAAATAGTATCTTTTGCTCACGAAGAGTTATAGCTCACTTGTCTATTTCTTGGTTTTCTATTTCACCATTTTCTTTGAAAATCGCATAACTTGTCTTAATTACTTTGTCAACTGTATGTATATATGTTTACCAAGGTCTCTTCCAACAATTGTTGTGATTTGTAATTATGATAGTTTCATTATGTATGTATATATGTGTATATATAATATATATATATATATAATATATATATATATATATATATATATGTATGTATGTATGTATGTATGTATGTATAAATATGTGTATATTTTATATATGTATTCTTGATATATGTCTAAAGATATGTATATGTATATATATACACTTACATATATGTACATATGTATATATTTATATAAATATATATATATATATATATATATATATATATATACTATATATATATATATATATTATCTTATTATATATATCAAGCAGATATTTTAATAAAACCTAATTTGTAACTGACTGAATGTTTTTGAATTCGTATTGAACTGTCACGCTCATCCATTTTGTGGTAACCTCTCTCTCTCTCTCTCTCTCTCTCTCTCTCTCTCTCTCTCTCTCTCTCTCTCTCTCAAGGGATTTGTATATATATTCCGATATATGTTTGCCTATTCACTCGGTCATCCGCTTTCTATACTCTCTGGATTGCTTTTCCATGTGACCCGGAATCGGCATTTCCCTTGGTCGGATGTAATATTTTCCGAGTTGAGGTTCTATTCTCCAATGTTTTTTTTTTTTTCATGTTGGTTTTCTTTTTTTTCCGTACTGTGAAAGGCTTTACGTGTACATGTGACCGTTTGTTCTTCCGCGCATATGCACTGGCTTGCTCCCGCATCCACATATTATATGTATATATACATACATATATATGCATATGTATAACTATGTATATGTATATACATATACAGTATACATATATACGTATATGCATGTATATGCATATATATACGTGTATATATAATAAACATATAGTATATGC
>NC_061092.1:31977565-32000065 GCF_015104395.2 Macrobrachium nipponense | reverse complement strand
TGCCAATATCTGTTTTAGCGCTAAATGACCTCATAGGTCCCAGCGCTTGGCCTTTTGCTTAAATTCATTATTCCAATCCAAATATTGATAGTATTTTTTAATGTTGCGATATTACAGTGTATAATTGATAAAAGTATTTACGTCATTCATTGGCAAAAGGGTTTGGGTAACTTTTTTTTTTTTTTTAAACCCTGGTTTAGGTAAGGAGTTCATGATGAGCCCAAGACAATGTTACTGAAACTTGCAACAATCGTTGGTGGTCTAGTGCAAAAAGTAGTTCTTTTGAATGAGGTCTGATTGTCACAAAACGTAAAAAAAGAATATAAATGAAAAATTAAAAATGGCATAAAAAATCCTCTAAATTTTGGGTTACATAGGTAGGATAATTTCAAACAAAACTGAATGAGTATAAAGATCTTTTGTTACCTTGTTATATTTGCTGACCGTGCAGTGGTCATTATGGTCATTATTTTAATTTGTGGTAATACATGGTACTGATATTAACAATCTTGCTAATATAAAATCTCTATATATATTGTTGGCTATTCTCGCGTAAAAATAAAAAAGAAAAAACAAAAAAGTCTTTTGAATTATTTCAAGCTTAAAGGTGTTTTTTTTTTTTTACATATCTGTTTCTTTTCTTTTATTGAAATCGCTTATTATTCCCCTCCCCGCAGGGGAGAAAATCCGCTGATTGCATTTCTTATTTGCTGTGTCCTTATTTTCGTGATTTGGCTGGGAGATAATGAGAATAGAAGATACAGACAACATTCAGGCGACCTTTCATGGTGAGTAAATTCACAATGCCATGAAATGAGAAAACTGAGTTCTCGAATTTTAGTACATACTTATGTTTACACCTATATGTGTCTGTATACCATACACACATGTGTAAATACATGTATATATATATATATATATATATATATATATATATATATATATATATATATATACACACACACACACACACACACAGCATACGTATACACAGACACACAAAACATTTCACAATCCAGAGATAAACCTTTATCCGTGCGCAGCCGGAATGTTTGGACGTCCTCAAGTTTATAGTTCTCATATTTGTCTTTGCATGTTTGTTTGTCCCAGTCATTTTAGGTATAACCGACGGAAATATACTTCTGTCGTCCGTGACTGTCACTTGTAGCGTCTTTATCCGGCGGAGAAATTGTGGAGTCTCGGAAAAAAAAAAAGGCTAAAGAAAAAATAAATAGGGAGGAATTTTATTCTCTTTTTCGACCGGTGTTCTGTCAAAATTACCCGGTTGTTTTCTTGGATTTTCAAAGGGTGGGTTTGTCAACTTTCTCATCCGAACTGCAATTTCAGATGATCGTTTGCTTCTTCTGATTCTTTTCCCCTCCCCATCCTCCCCCTCTATCCCTCCTCCTCCCTCATTCCCTGCTCTTTTCCATTCCCTTACCCTACCCCGCTCCCACCACGGTGAGATGTTATTTTTGAGATTCATAGCTGAATGTCAAGGAGAACGAACATTAAAATTTTTCCCTGTTGAGAGACATATTTCATTTTAATGTCTTTACGAATAAAATGGAATTTGCTGTTAGGAACTGTTGTGAGTATATCTAAGCGTGTTTTTAAGTGAACTTTATGTAAACAATGACTGTCGCCCCAATGATTTAAAAAAAAATCTTGGTAGGGGAATTAACGACGAGTAAAACTGAATAAGAAATAGATGAAAATAAAAAAAATCCATGTATTTGCCTGCAAGAAGAACGAAGTCTTTGCATTAGAATATAAAGGATACGAATCGGTAATTATGATTTCAGTAATGTCATTCATGAATGAAAAGGACTTTGAAATATACTTACCAAATTAAATTATTCAAACATGAATGCAGTGATTAGGTAGGAAGCAGATTTCAGTTGGAAATTGATGGCAATTCTTGCTGAAAATGAACGATTCTCTATTAATTTTAAGAATGCGGATTTCTCTAGGAAATTAAAATTAATTCTTATTAAAAACATGTAACTCCTACTAAAAAATAAACAGTGCGTTTTATAACCTATACGTTTGGTGTTTTGGTTATGGGAAATTCATGAATTTGATGAATTTGTAGATTTTTATTTTTAGAAAGATGCCACTACTGGCATGTACAGAAAATTATTATTTTTTTATTATCAGTGTTGCTATTTTTATTCTAAACATTAAGCTGGTTCGTATTATAGCGATTTAACCATTATTGATACTGATGACAGTAATTGGATGTGGAGATGATTATTATTGATATAGCGATATTATTATTATTGTTGTTATTTTCTTTCTTAAGATTTAGCTCTTTCTTCTAATGAGCTGAACCTTGATGTAGCCCAGGATAAGCAAGGCATACACAATATATATATATTATATATATATATATATATATATATATATATATATCTATATATATATAAAAGGCTCATCGCCAGCACGTCATAATTACTGTTATTATTTTTGCAATTAGTTTAAATTGGCTCTTGATTCATATCCCTATTTATAGGGCAGACCTAAAATCATTCTTTGTCATTGCGGGCTGAAATGTGGAACACGACAGAGTTAAAGAAGTTGAACAGCTATGTAGCCTAAGACCCAAAAGCTACGGATAGAAAGGAAGGGTCAAGAGAAAGATGAAGAGAACCATAATTGTTTGCTTTGCTGAAATTGCCTGCATGATTTTGAGTCTGACTCCGTAGTGGGTAGTGTCTTCAGTGCACTTCATGCGGTGCACTGTAGGAATTACTAAAGATTCTTTGCAGCAGTCTCCTCGGCCGCTAGCTGCAGCTCCTTTTAATCCTTTTACTGTATCTCCGTTCATATTTTCTATCTTCCATCTTACTTTCCACTTTCCAATTGATTCATGGTGCATCTGCGAGGTTTTCCTCCTGTTACACCTTTCAAAACTTTTAACTGCTAGTTTCTGTTTCAACGCTGAATAATCTCATAGGTCCCAGCGGTTGGCCTTTGGCATAAATTCTATATTCTATTCTCTTCTAAGATTGTTCGAGAAAAGGGTAAAAAAACGAAAAAAAAAGCGAATTGATTCCAGTCGTTTGAAAAATGTTTTTCGCATTGACATCGTGTTTCACGATTCGCTACACCGCTGATTTTCCTTTGTTGTTTTTTTTTTTTTTTATGAAATTGTGTGTGTGCTTTTTTTTTAACAGATTGGTTTTCATGATATCCAAAAACATGTTTTTGTAGAAGGTAGTATTCTGGCGATGCCCGAGTCTCAAATAAATATTGCGTACTTTATATATATATATATATATATATATATACTATATCATATATATATCTATATCTAATATCTATATCTATACATATATATATATATATATATATATATATCTATATATATATCTATATATAATATATATATATATCTATATATAATATATATATATATATATCTATATATATATATATATCTATATATCTATATATATATATATATATATATAAATATATATATGATATATATATATATATATATATATAATATATGATATATATATATATATATGTGTGTGTGTGTGTGTGTGTGTGTGTGTGTGTGTGTGTGTGTGTGTGAAAATACATGATATATAAATATAGAAAGATTTCATTAAATGTATTATATATATATATATATATATATGTATATGATAGATATATAAATATAGATTGTTTTTCAGTAAATGTAATTATTATATATAATATCTATAGGTATCTATATTATATCTATGTGTGTGTTTGGTGTGTGTGTGTGTGTGTGTGTGTTTGTAAAATACCATGATATCTAAATATAGAAAGGACTTTCATTAAATGTTATTATATACAATTATCTCTATATAAATATCTATATATAATAATATGTATATATATATAGCTAATAAGATATATAAAATATAGATTGATTTCAGTAAATGTATTATATAATATATATATTAATATATATTATTATTATATATATTAATATATGTGTGTGTGTGTTTGTTGTTTTTGTGTGTGTTGTGTGTGTGTGTGTGTGTGTGTAGTAAAATGATATGATAGCTTACATATATAGATTTGATTTTCAGTAAATGTATTATTTATTTAATATATAATATAATAATAGATATATATATATATATATGTGTGTGTGTGGTGTGTGTTCCTGTGTATATATATTATATAATATATAATTAATATTATATTATATGTATATATATATATTGTCAATGCGTATATACTTAATGAATATAATATATTATTTTGCTTCCATTCATTAAACATTCTTTAAAGCTATTTAGGAAATCCGAAGAGAGAGAGAGACTCTATATAGATGAAGTTTGGCGATGTTGCCTGAACATTTGGGTAAGAACCGAAAAGCGATAAGGGAAGGGACCAAATTCTTCAGTCTTCCGTTAAATTAAAGTTAAATTAAAAAAGATTTTTTTTTCTTCTACGTCAAGTATTTTCTCTTGAGGAAGGGTGTGGGGGCGGCGGTGTTGGGCGAATCAATTTTTCGAAATAGACCCAAGTTTCCCACCTCCCTGGCAAGGAAATAGTGCCGTTAGTGCGCGTGACACGGTGCACTGTAGGCATTACTTTAGGTTCTATGCAGCTTCTCATCGGCCTCCAGTTGCTCCCACTTTGTTTCATAGTCCAGCTGTGAGGTTTTCCTTCTGTTACACCTTTAAAACCTTTTTACTGTCGGTTTTCGTTTCAACGCTGAAAAACCTCTTAGGTCCCAGCACTTTGCTTTTGACCCTAAATTTTATACCCCGTTCCGTTCCATTCCCGTCTCCAGTTATTTATTATCTCGGGGTAAAGCCGAGATGTGCCCGAGAAGCTTTTGGAATGAAAATAGTCTCGTGACAAAAATGTAAATGAATCGATTTCACTCTACCCCCCACCCCCCCCAAAAAAAAAACAAAAAAAAAAAAAAAAATCACAACTGACAGTGAAAAGTCGATTGTGTGCTTACACATTCGAACATTCGCTACGGACCATCTTCGTCCTTATTCTTGCTGACTAATGAAAGTCCAAGTGTATACATACGTCTGTTTTCACATTTCGCGAAGGACAATCTTCTTTATTCTTAGAACGGCGATTGCTCGTTATCGCCCGTTAACCGTTGGGGAGATAACGACTCCCAATTTCAAGAAAAGGCGAAAGAAAGCTCTCTCTCTCTCTCTCTCTCTCTCTCTCTCTCTCTCTCTCTCTCTATCTCTCTCTCTCTCTTCTCTCTCTCTCTCTCTCTCTCTCTCTTTTTTTTTTTTAACGGCGATTCGTCGCTTTCACCCGTTAACCGTCGGGAGGATAACTGCTCTGCCAGTGCTTCCGGAACGGCTTTTCAGAAAAGGCGAAAGAAAGCGAGGCGATCGAAGTGCCAGCTGGAGTTCACAACATCCAATTAGAGAGATCCAATGACGGGCGTCCAAGCTGTGCTGTTTCCAGCCCAAGCAGCTGAGAGAGAGAGAGAGTGTGTCTGTGTGTGCTAATGGTACGAATCCGCTTGAGAACGAAGTCATCTGATCTTCAAAGGAGAACTGAAAGAAGTGAAATTATAAAAGGGGGTCCATTCTTCTTCTTCTTCTTCTTCTTCTTCTTCTTCTTCTTCTTCTACTCCTTACTTCCTTCCGTGGTTGGTGTGAGTATGACGCCCCAGAAGCGTTTGTCGCTGATAAGGAAGTTCTATCGTTAACTCTCTCTCTCTTTTCTACATTTAATAAAAAAAAAAACTTGCTTTTGCAGGATTCTTATATATATTCAAAATCGTATCACTGAATTTTTTTTTCTATAATTTAAAAAACTGGGGTCTTCAGGTTGCTTCTATATTTTCCATTCTCTCTCTCTCTCTCTCTCTCTCTCTCTCTCCAACTGCCTTCGTAGCATTGGCTGACCAGCCTCACTTTTCTTGATGGAATATCAAGGATTATATTGTTTCTCCCCTGACAAGATATCCGACAAAAAGAAAAAAAAAAAAGAAAAAAAAAGCATACACACACACACACAAACGTAAGAAAGTCTGTCCTGGTCTTCAGTCGGTGTCATTATACTTTGTCCGGCGATGTCATCTTTCGTAAATAATGTGCTTTCCTTAAATTTAAAGTTCGCAAACAAAGTTACTGTAAAAATATTGCTTACATGCTAACAGAACACTACAAACAAAACAGGATGAGAGTGTTACATATGAGAAAGAATCCTTGTGTATGTGTGTGTGTTAAATTTTCACTGCCCCGTGCATATAAGCATTAGAGATCTGCGTTGTTACCAAACAGTATAGAAGCATCGATGTAACTAGCATCTGATTGGTCAATCGCTCTTAAGGTTATATTGTTAAACAGTTTAAATTCCCCCCCCCCCCCTCCCCCCCCACCCCCCCCTTTAAAATCTTCTCGCTTTTTTATGCGATGCGAAGGCTTTAAAATCTAAGGTGTTTTTTCTCTCCAGTATTTTGTCAATTACATCGATTTAGTTTACTTATTGGAGAATTTTGTCAGTTAGATGAGAGGGACGTCAATTCTTCTTTGCTGGTCGAAAAACGACTTTTGCCTCAGAGCTCAAGGCAATAATAAAAGAAAAAAGGCGATTTGTCGAATATAAATCTTGCTTCGTTACTTCCGTGTATACATACATACATACATACAAACAAACACAAGTAATATTATATATATATATAACCAATATATATATATATATATATTATATATATATATATATATATGTATAAGCAATGCGACTGTTAGAATATGGATTGTAATCCAAGGCAGACATACATACATACATATTTCTATATATATAATTATATATATATATATATAATAATTTATATTAATATATATATAAGCAATGCGTACTGTTAGACTATGTATGTAATCAATGCAGACATACATACTATTATTATATATATATATTATCTATATATATATATATATATATATATGTATGTATGTATATATAAAATGCATATAGATATATATATATATATATAATATATATATTATATACATAATATATATGTGTATATATATGCATTATATTTATGTATGCATGCATTAAAAAGTACACGCGATTACATAAGTAATCTAACATTAAGTCGTTTATTTTTCGCGGAGCTGTAAGAGGTGGCAAATTAAGTCATTCACATAAGCTGGAGAGTGCAGTGATTGAATAATTGAATCAGAGATTAGTTGTGCTATGAATTAATAATAGTGGGATATTGGAAAATTGTGTTATCCAGTTAAGCGAAGGCAGATTTTAAATCTTTACCTCTCCTCGTGAATGTTGCACATCAGTGCTTTCAGGACAGGAGGTGAGAATGATTTAATTTTTTTTTTGTGTTTTGCGTGTGGTCGTACACTTAAGAATCTTTCGTTTGTTGATGCATGAGTTTGCTTCTTTCCTTTGAAAGTTTTCAGAATGTTACGAGTCCCGTCGCGTCTGAAAAAGCGCCGTAACAGAAGTCGTACTGTAATTAAAAACAACACAACTCGCCAGTGCATCTCATCGGGAAGGAAGATGGAAGAAAATGAATATGGACGGAGGTACAGTAAAAGGAATGAAAGGGGTTGCAACCAAGGGCAACCCCTTTCATTCCTTTTACAGTACCTCCATTCATATCTTCCTCCTTTCATCTTCCTTTCCACCCTCTTCTAACAATTGTTTTATTGTGCAACAGCGAGGTTTTCCTCTAGTTACATCTTTCAAACCTTCTTACTGTCAGTTTCTTTTTTAGCGCTGAATAACCATATAGGTCCCAGCGGTTGGCCTTTGTCCTAAATTTTATGTTCTGTTTCATTCTATTTTATTCTTTTCTATTCTACAACTCGGATATTGGGTCATACCAAGAGCAGCGATCCACAATAACCCCTTAAAAGAAAGAGAGAGAGAGAGAGAGAGAGCGTCCGGATAGGGTGGGGTTGAATATATCCGCTCTCTTGCGTGTTTCCTTCTCTCTCAACGTCAAGTTAGTTCCTGGTGCCTCATGCAACGACATTCATCGAGTCCGGTCAATTAATCGATCATTCAGGGTCACACAACCTTATCTGATTATGACGCTTGTTTAGGTCATTTTGATGATTGAATGTTGGAGGAGGAAATCAAAGAAAGAAATAAGCTCCTCGGTTTAAGTTCAAGACCTTTCCGTCTGTGAGTGACTGGGATTTATAAGAGGAATTTTAGTACAGCTAAGAGGAGATGGACTAAAAACAGCTTGGTTAATTTAATGTGATTTTCTCATTATTTAGATAGACTTAATCATTCCCTATCAGTTCTCTTGATATTTCTGCTAATTTCCTTTCAGTTCTCTTGATATTTCTGCTACACCTACAATGCATCGTTGCCTTTCTTCCCCATACATATCTTTATAAACCTATTCCCCGTAGTGCACTGTTGGCATTATTTTATGTTCTATGCAGCGTCCCTTCTGCCCCTAGCTGCAACTCCTTTCATTCCTTTTACTGTACCTCTGGTCATATTCTCATTCTTCAATCTAACTCTCCACCCTCTCCAAACAATTGTCTGATAGTGCAGCTGCGAGGCTTTCAACCCCTTATGCCTTTCAAGCATTTTGACTCGCAATTTCCTTTTCAGAGCTGAATGACCTCATAAGTCTCAGACCTTAGCCTTTCGCCTAAATTCCATATTCCATTCCCTTCCATTACATTCTTACAGTATATCGATGCTAATTTTTTCCCTTTATTTCATAGATATCTATCATTCTGTTCCCCCTTTCCCGTTTCAGATATTTCTTTTACACCTACCATGTATCTCTGTGTTTTTATTTTCTACATCTTTCTAATTCTGTTCCCCCTTTCTTTTCAATTCTGACGTTTTCATTCCTGTTCACACAGCCGGTGGTATGATTGCTCTGAAGAGCGGAGAAGTATAATTCAAACCAGCAACATAACAAGTTGGAATCGAAATGGATCATGAGTGTCCCGTCTCCAGTTTATTTCTGATTTCGAGAGGGAGCGGAAAACACGCGCTCTTAATTAAATTGGTAATGACAGGGAGTCCCTCCCTCTGTTAGCGCCGCCTTGCGCGGACGGACAATGCATGCGCCGTCCGTCGGACCCTATGGCGTTGCGGACGTATCGAGAGAATTGCAATTCCGCATATGCACATGCTCGAAGTGTAGAGTGGGCATTTTTCGGCCCCAAATACATTGAAGCTATTTTGGTAATTAATGGTTCTGTCGCGGACGTCATCCTCCCGTCCACTTAGCGCGGCGTAATTACCTTCGAATGCCTCCGCTGTTTAGCGCCGCATTACGCGTTTCGTCAGCATCCTAATTATTTTTCCTAAAAGCGCCCGGAAATGATGTTAGAGCAACCTAAGCTTATAATTTCATTAACTTTAATCACATTATAGAATAAGGCTCGTTGGAGAGCAGAGGAAATGCTAAACAAGGCCTTGGCTGGCTGGCTGCTGCATGTCGCTTCTCCAATGGGACTGCGCTTCGGCATTCGTGAGTTTCCATGTCCGTGTGTGGTCGCAGTCTCGATGACGTCATTTCGTAGGTTTTCCAATTTTGCGAAATCGTTCCTCGTCATTTTCTCTTCCATTCTCTGGAAAATAATGAAACTTTATTTTTATATTTCTTATTTGATATCATTTCTTTCTCGCCGTTTGTGAATTGTTCTCCGTTTCCCTCATGCATTGATATTCGTTTTTCTATTGTGCGTCCACTTTTATTCCTCGCTGAATTACTCGTATTTTATCGCCCTTTCTTGGACCCTGATGATACGTTTTTTCATTCACTCATTCAATAAAATCATATGATGTTTTTCCTCCATCCCTTCCCTTGCTGTGTGTAACACAATTTGCAACAGAATTTTCGTCGAAGCTGTGATTTTTTGCCGTTATTTGTTCGTGTGTACATTTTTGTTATAAATTCGTCCATTTTTCGTACCTTCCCCAGATTTTTTTTTACTTGACTTCGGAAATAATATTTTTTTTCTTTTTACCTTTGGAAAATTTATTTTCTGTCTCCTCTCTGGAATAATTTAATATTTTTGTGCTTCAGAGAAGTATGTGTATTTTTTTTTTTTCATTTTGGGATGGCGTTTGAAGCATATCTCTCTCTCTCTCTCTCTCCTCTCTCTATCTCTCGTCTCCCATCTTCCTGTCTCTCTCTCGTCTCTCTCTCTCATCTCTCTCTCTCTCTCTCTCTCTCTCTCTCTCTCTCTCTCATATATATATATATATATATATATATATATTATATATATATATATATATAACTTTTGTTTGTTTATGCGCAAGTGTTATGCTGTTTATATGTAAGTCAATTTATCAAAGGTTGTTACTGATAAGAAATCTGGTTTGCGTACAGAGAAAAGTGCAGTTCACAGAAGAATAAGTAACATTCTTTTGATCATAAAAATGTAACAGTTGCCAGAAAGGAACTGCCCCATGAATTTGTCGTGTTTCATAGCATGAAAATCAAAAAATCTCACTAGAAATGTTTCTCTGATTTATTTAGTTTCCTTTAAAAATAAATATTGAGAAAGCATTTTCTGTCCGTCCTCAGATCTTAAAAGCTACTAAGGCTAGAGGGCTGCAAATTGGTATGTTGATCATCCATCCTCCAGTCATCAGACTTGCCAAATTGCAGCCCTTAGTTTTTGTTTTATTCAAGGTTAAAGATAGTCATAATCGTGCTTCTGGCACCGCAGTAACAGAAGCCACCACGGCCAGCCAAGAGTTTCATGGTGTGACTGAGAAAACTCGATTGCTCTGAAGAAACTTCGGCGAATTTTTTTACTTGTTTTCTTTTGACATTGATTGTCTAGTGATTTGAAAAAAAAAAACAAAAAAACATGCGTCTTCTGTGTCGCCATATGCCAATATTTCTTCTCCTTTCATCATAATTTTTGGGGTTTACGAATGGTTATGTTTGTATATTTTCTGTATATGTATACTAGTTACTTTCATATGAATAAAGTTTTGAATCTGAAATGAAAATCTCAAGGTAAAGTCCTTAAAGACATTTAATCTCATTGGATTTAAGGATAAAAGTTTAATAAGTTATTTGGATTCTGCTTATTTTTATCAGAAAAAAAAATTTGCGTATTTAACTTTGACCTAGAACATATGAAGGTTTGGATTAATGTTTAAATATATAACATTGAAGCAGCATTTAGGTAACAATATTAAATATATATTTATTCATTTGGGTAATTATATTAAGTCTATAATGTGTAAGCATATGGGTAATATTAAATATATGATATTGAAGCGTTTTAGTAATAATATTACATATATAATAATTAATCATTGGGGTAATAATGTTAAATATTTAACATTTAAGCATCTGGATGATATTAAGTATATGATAATATAAACATTTGGGTAATAATATCATTATATATATATATATATATATATATATATATGTATATATATATATATATATTATATATGTATGTATATATAAATATATATATATATATATATATATATATATATATGTATGTATAAAACTATTTAATCATATGGGTAATAATAATAAATATATAATATTTAATCATTTGGGCGTTCGTAAAATTGTGCACAATAAGTTATTTGAATTGTTCATGTATTTCTGTAAATTTAGTGCATGTTAGAAAGAAAAGAATTGACTTATATAACCTTGACCTAGAAAATATAAAGGTATGGAATATGAGGTATGTCATATTTATGCCTTTCGAAATACGTAAAATTCTCTACATGCCACGATTCACGGCCGCATATGTTTGTGTTGGAAATTTGTCGCGCGTGTCATCAATTGCACAGCATGAATGGCTAAATGCCGGCGCTTTTGATGCCGATTTTAGATAAGAGCCCGGTGCTGATTGTCGATGGTTAGGCCAGCGAGTTGCTGGCGTCTCTTGATAAGCGGTTTCCATTAAATATCGATTCGGTATTTCATAGAGATGTGGAATGATTTTTTTTTTTTTCATTAATTTTAAGAGGGAGATTTCGGATTACGTTTCCGCGGAGCGGGGGTTGGGGGGTGGGGTGGATGGGGTCACATGAATCAGTAACGTTTGTTCTCTCTCTTCTCTCTCTCTCTCTCTCTCTCTCTCTCTCTCTCTCCAGTAAAGACTTGCCATTTCATCGTAGAGAAATTATTTTGACCAGCCTCCGTTAAAAGTGACGTCCGCCGTTTTAGATAACGCTGCGCTCTGTAGCTTTGCGTGTGTGTGTGTGCGTATATATATATATATATATATATATATATTCCTTCTGCTTAATCCCTTGCCCATATATATATATATATATATATATATATATATATATATATATATATATATATATATATATATATATATATATATTCCTTCTGTTTAATCCCTGGCCCTTCCGACCGAATAGAATCGGCAAACTTGTAGAGAGTCTAAAATATCTTTCTTTTGTACAAAATTTAAGACACATGAGCTAAAATTTTCCACTCCTCTCCTGAGATCATTCCGCACGATTTCCTTTTAGCTTCATTTTTGCTTATTGTACATCCGATTATAAACGTTTATGTCTAGGACATTTGACTTAGAAGAAAGCGGCTGAAAATATGTAGGCATGCCATTCCATTTATTTATTTTCCAAATAAATGCAGGTAGTCTCAAAGGAAACTCTTTACCTTGGGTAGTCAGGTGGGAGATGGAAGTTGAATTATTTTTTAACCTTAAGAAAGCCCCCCCCCCCCCTCCCTTCCAAGAAAGGAAAAAAAAAAAAAAAAAAGCGAGGTTGCACCTGACCCTTCCAGCTGCATCTCTTAACCAGACGACCGTCTGAAGGCGCTTGCATAATACTTAGGGAAGAGCTTGATCCTTCTTGAAAAATGTAAATAAGCGAGCGTGTGTAAACTCAGACCAGGGCCTAAGCCGTTCCACCATCATCTAGCAAACACCCCCCACCCCACCCCATCGCACCCCCCCCCACCCCCCGTCCACTCCTTACAGTTGCAGTCGCAGTCTTGAAGATTAAGTTTTTATTTTATATTTTTTTATCCAACACCTTCTCTCCCCCACCCGCCCCCCACCTCCACGGTCATGAAGACGTGATGTTTTAATGTTTTATTGACTTTTTCATGTCTTCGTTTGCATTAACGTTTTCTTGGAAGCAGATTTGGCAGCTTGTAATAATAGAGGGTAATAATATCATTTTGATAATCTCATGGGAAGTATAGATAGAATGTAACGGTGGTAATTTCTGCCGTTAGCACAACTTATTTTTATATTATCTAGAATAAAAGACTTTCAATGATAGTATATGGGTAGTTTTCTATTTATCGTCGAGAAAGGAGTTCAGTTCAAGTTAGAAGTATGGTATACCACCATGATAATCGGTAAATTATGTTAATAAATCAGGATACTGCTAACAGAAGAATAAATTCTTCTTAGAAGAGAATTTGCGATATCATTGTACGATAGAAGTAGTTTTACAACATTTCACAGAAGTTCGATTGAGACTTAACATAAAAATTTTTAAAAGACAGTATGACATAAAGTTCAATAATAGTACGGCATAAAATGTGATGAATTATAGTAGAACATAAAATTGGTTGAATGATCGTACGACATAAAATGTAATAAATAATAGCACAACATAGAATTTGTTAAATGATAGTACGCCACAGAATTTGTTTTGATAATACGATATAGAATTTGTTAAGTGACAGGACGACATAAAATTTGTTAAATGATACTACGCTATACAATGTGTTAAATAATAGTATGACATGGAATTTTAAATGATAGTCCGACAAAATTTTTTTAAGTGATAGTACATAAAATGTATTAAATAATAGTATGACATAGAATTTGTTAAGTGATAACACGGCATAAAATTTGTTAAATGATAGTAAAACATAGAATTGGTTAAATGGTAGTAAGACATTGAGTTTGTTAAATAATAGTGCAACATAGAATTAGTTAAATGGTAGTACGACATAGAATTTTTTAAGTGACAATACGCGACAAATTCAAGGCAAACACTTGGTTAAAAGCTGATTTCGAGACTATCTTGGGCCACTTTGAGACCATCTTGAGCCAGTTCTAGTGACCAGCCCATTCAACCAAGTTTAGCCCAGCAAAGTCCCAAGCGGTTGGTATGACATGTTTATATATTCAAGATGAATTAATTTATAAGGAGGGGGGGAGGGGGGGGTGCTGGTGTGTTTTCCCTTTCACAAATGAAGCCTCCCCTTTCTTAAACGAGAGACTCGTAAAACACATGCAAGTTGCTCGCATGAAAAAGCTTAATGAAATCTAGAATGAATTGCAATTATGTCAGGCATCAACTTGAAACGTCATCGTCTATATCAGGAATATGCAGTGCGAAGAGAAGTTGGTGAGTAATTTATCAACAGGATTTTAAGGAAAGTAATATATATATATATGTGTATATATATATATATATATATATATATATATATATATGTATATGTGTGTGTGTATATATATATATACATCGAGCTACAAATGTCTTTTAAAATCTAATTCGCTCTACCTCGAAATTAATATTTTTCATATATGTTAATCGAAGGGGAATTTTTAGTCGATAAGAAATTTATAGGCTCACGGGCGCGAACCATCGAACCCAACAAATTCAGGTTCGTGCCCGTGAGCCGACAAATTTCTTATCGACTAAAAAATTCCCCTTCGGTTAGATATTAAAGGACATTTGTGGAGTCGATGTATGTATATGAATCACGGTGATGTAATATGACTTATATGTGTGTATATATTATATATATATAGATATCTATATATATATATATATCTATAGCTATATCTAATATCTAGAATATATATATAATTATATATATATATATATCTATCTATATATATATATATATATAGTATATATATATTATATATATATATAATATATGCACACATATGCCATATGCATGCATACACGTTAAACCTGTATACGCAAATGCATGCAATGTCATGCACAAATGTCATTCTTTCCTCTCTCTCTCTCTCTCTCTCTCTCTCTCTCTCTCTGGCACAGACTCTGTGTTGTCAAGAGGATGACTGTCAATATTTTCCAATGTATCTTTGTTGCAAAGGTCTCTTGTTCTTCAGCCACGTCAGCCTGCTGGTCTGACAAAGGCACTCTGTTCCAACTCAATGGGGCACAGGCACTACAATCGTGGCACTAGACTGTGAGATTGGTATATCCTTTTAAAGAGAGAGAGAGAGAGAGAGAGAGAGAGAGAGAGAGAGAGAGAGAGAGAGAGAGAGAGAGAGGTGAAGAACATTGCGTTGCTTATGTATGGCTGCCTGTCTTTTTTTGTATATATGTATATTTGTAAGCATGTATATGAATGCATGTATGTATATGTATATATATATATATATATATATATATATATATATATATGTATATATGTATATGGATAGGGACAAAATCCACGAAGGAAAGAGAAACGATGTAGTTCTGCAAGGCCTTTCGACCTATGCTCTTCCCTTAGCATAACTCCATCATTTTTCTTTCTTTCTCGGAATTTATCTTTTTTTATATATCATTAAGTTCCATATTTACGTGATTCTGTTATACATGCACATACGTACACATGATATATATATATATATATATATATATATATATATATATATATATATATATATATGAAGGAGTCCATGATACGAAATGTAAAAAGCCAAGTTTATTACATACCATACGTTTCGCACATACATCTCTGTGCATCATCAGTCTGTGAAGAAAATACAAAGATATATTATACACAATCATTAGAATTACAAGGAATTCACAATTTTAAAAAATAAAGTCTAAAAATGATTAAAAAAAACAGTAAAAAAGCAGTAAATAAAAAGATAGACTACTAAAAACACCAACCGTCCATGATCAGAAGTGAAGATGGAATGAGTTGATGTTGACAGAGAGAAGTGACAACAACTATGCATGTATATATATATATATATATATATATATATATAATATATATAACACTATATATATATATATATATATATATATATATATATACATATATACTATATATATATATATATATACCTATTATACATAGGATATCATATATAAACATATATATATATATATAATAAATGTATATAATACACATATATATATATATATATATATACTATAGATATATATATATATATGCATAAGAGAATATACTTTGTTTTGAATATATGCATCATTGTTTTCTGCGATATTATATTAAGAGACCCTTTTACTTTGAAAAGTAAATGTTTATAAAAACCGCCAACCCTTCATCCGTGCTTAATACACCTGAGGTAAGCTTCGTTCTGTAGTTAATAGAGCCTTTTTTATATAATACCTGTTTTCCTGTGAACTTTCTCTCAGAAATAAAATTATGATTTGATATAATGGAAGGGGAAGAGGAAGTTTTATTCTTTATCTCTCTCTCTCTCTCTCTCTCTTCGAATAATGTTTTCACAAATGTCGAAGTCAAGGATAATACTGATTTATGTTTAATGGTTTTTATAATATTCATTTACTAAATTTTTATGTGTGAGAGAAGACTGTCCAGGTAAATATGTTTACGGATGTACTGGGTTTAACTGTTTCAGAGAGAGAGAGAGAGAGAGAGAGAGAGAGAGAGAGAGAGAGAGAGGAGAGGAAAATGAATATATGCATGGTAGGAGCATTGCAGATAGGGAACAGTTGTCATGTATTAATACCACCCGATGGTGAATAAATTGTCAAGACGATCTCTAGCCTAAATCCCCCCCTTCCTCCTCCTCCTCCTCCTCCTCCTCCTCCTCCTCCTCCATCCTCCTCCTCCTCCTCCTCCTGGCATCCAATACCTTGTACAAAGAGACCATCAGAGAATGCAGGACAGGGATATATTAGCGACGGTGCCTTGGAGATACAGTGAATAATGAGGATACACTTGTAGATCCTCTGGGGGAAGAAGAATATTGACAGAGAGGAAAGGATGGGGGAAGGGGAAAAGGAGTGTGAGATGAGGCCGATAATTTACGGCTAGGGAAGAAGAAGAAGGAGAGGTAACCCGTCTTCTGAGAAGAGAGAGAGAGAATGAGGGAGAATATGATGGTAAAGAGAGATGGTACAGAAGAAGTAAGAGGAACTGAAATCTATCCATAGAGAGAAGAAGAAGAGGAGGAGGGGAAGGAGGAGCAACCCGTCTTGGGAGGAGAAAGAGAGAGAATAAAAAAACGAGATGCTACAGAAGAAGTAGTAGGAACTGAAATCTATCCTTAGAGATAAGAAGAAGAAGAAGAATAAGAAAAAGGCACCCGCCCTCAGATGGTAGAGGGAGGGAGAAAGAGAAAGAAAGAGAGAGAGAGAGAGAGAGAATACGATGTCAAAGAAAGGAGATACTACAAAGGAAGTAGAAGGAGCTGAAATATATCCATAGAGGAAAGAGAGAGTGTGAGGGGAGGAGAAAAGAAGGAATATACAGAAGACGACGATACCCCTTCCTCCGAGAGGAGAAGTAATGCGAGGGGAAAAATGGAGATGATCCTGACGCAGGAATGGGTGTAGGTTTTTTAAAGGGAGATGATCTCTGTACAGTAATGTGTAGGTTTTTTTGAAGGAGATGATCCCTGAGTAGGAATGACTGTAAGTTTTTTTTTTTTTTTTTTTTTTTTTGTTTTTTTTTTTTTTTTTTTTTTTTTTTAAGGGCGACGATTCCTGCGCAGGAATGAGTGTAGGATATTTGAAAAGTGACATGATAATTGAGGGTAGTGTTTTATTTAGGGAGATGATCCCCGAGCAGAAATGTGTGTAGGTTTTTGTAAAGGGAAATGATCTTTGTGCAGAAATGTGTTGGTTTTTTTTTTTTTTTTTAAAGAGATGATCCCTGAGTGTAGGTTTTTTAAGGGAGACGATCCCTGCTCAGGAATGAGTGTAGGTTTTTTAAGGGAGATGATACCTGCAAAGAAATGAGTTTAGTTTTTTTTAGGGAGATGATCCCTGCGCAGGAACGTATGTAGGCTTTTTATTTTCTCCTTATTTTGGAGATGGAGAAGAAGACATTTCTTGGCTTCTGAATGATGTTTCATAATTATTGGTTAATAGCTGATTAACAGAAAGAGTAACTGAAGATATTTAAAGAACAGAAATCTTTCCTTACACAAATTTCGTATTACTAGATTATTTATTGATATATTATTGTAACTGGTTTCTATACATTCTTGTGTAATAAGATAAATAACTTTGCCTCCTCAAATATTTCTGCCTGAATAGTTTGTGTCCATAATTGGCTGAAATCTGGATAATGGCTTGCGTGAATTTAGTTTAATTGTCATTTAGTTTTCTTGCAGAAAAACCGACGTGTGCAGTTTATTTGCTATATGCATTCTCGTAGCGAAAAAAATGATTGGTTGGTGGTAAACCAGAGAATTTCTTTATAAGAAAATAAAAATAAGGAGTGTGAGGTCTGTTGAAAATCTCTTAAGATTTAGACATGGTTGCGTCATCGTGGGCACTCCCGGGTTGAGAATTTCGTGAACAGTGTTTCATTATTTTTTTTTAATTGTAATGAAAAGGGGGGAACGCGAGTTTTTATTTAGATATATATCTTGGGTAAGAGTGTAGCATTTCTTGCAATTTCCATAAGGGTTATTTTTATTTATTTATTTATTTTATTTGTATTCGATTCGTAGTCAGCGTCAATATCTTGGTGTTACCTTGCACAATATTTTGCTAACAAAAATTGTGGACCTCATGTCCCTCCCTCTTACACCACTTTCAACACCACCATTATCAAAATTCACATGCGTACATACAGGCACACGAACGCACAGTTACAAACACACGCACACACACTGCAGTGAAGGGAGGAAATGGTCTGGAAGCCTTTAAAAACGTTGCTTGCATATCGCGGTTTGAGTTATGGGATAAAAAGTTCTGGAGTTTCATTGCCCGTTGCGAAACAACTTTTGTAGTCTTGGATGAAACATAATTTCCTGCATTTTCGACAGTTCCTGTCACACTGGAGAGGTGCATACATTTCCCCCTTCGATAGGACAGGGTATCATCATCGCTCACGGGAAAATAACCCGTGTTGGTCTGCCTGTCAAAGCGCCTTCGTTTGCCTGCAAGTTTGTTGTTTGTTTCTCTTTTAAGCATATGTTTATATGTTTGTTTGAATTGATGGATTCCTGTCGTTTGTGCAAGGTGTGAGGATAATTCTGCTTGTTTGTGTTATATATTTAAATATTGTTTGTGTAATATATATATATATATATTATATATATATATATATATATATATATATATATATATATATGAATAATGTCACGTCACCGTGATTCATATAAATTATTCGAGCTACAAATGTCGTTTAATATCCAATTCGCTCTACCTCGGAATTAATATATTTTTTATATATGTAAACCGAAGGGGAATTTTGTAGTTGATGATAATTTCTTCCTCGCGAGAGGACGAAATTACATGTATTAATTCCGAGGTAGAGAGAATTAGATATTAAAGGTTATTTGTATCTCGAATAAATTATATATATATATATATATATATATATATATATATATATATATATATATATATATATATATATATATATATATTATGTCTGTGTAAACAAAATAAATACTCATTGCACCTGTTTTTACAGATTTTTTCATACACACATACACACACACACCACACACACACACACACACACACACACCAAAATCTCTCACCAGTTTCTGCAGTTCCCCACCCTTCGGATTGTCGCATCAGCCATGCTACCCTTCATTCAAGACTTACGTTCTTATCATATGCAACTTTTTTCCTACTCCTACTTTCTTCTCTCTCTTATCTTTCTATCTCCCCATCAATAAAGATAATCAAACGGCAATATAAACAAAAACGCACTTGTATCAGATCCACTTTTACGCCAAACTAGTCACTCTCCCATCTGTATATTCTTTATTTGTCATATTCTAACACTTCCCCTTCTTCGTAGAAAATTTGCTATATACGTCCGTTTTAATACACACACATACACGTACACACACAATATGTATATGTATATATATATATATATATATATTATACTCACACAAATATATATTATAGCTATATGTATGTGTATATATATATATATATATATATATAGTATGTATGTATGTATGTGTGTGTATGCACGTATATATCTGTGTGTGATGTTGAATTTAATTATTCCGTTTCATCGTATTTAATAAGTCGTGAGTTTCGTGTCATCGCTTCTCCCTCTCATCAAACGCACGATAATTAAGAAGCGATATCTCCTTTATTAACGATTTTCTTGCATTAATTTCGTTGAATTTTATGCAGTGATTTTTCAATTGAATACTCCCATTAATGACGCCGGGAGTGGAAACATTATAATAAATAACTCCGCTGATTAACTGAATGTGCGGGTTTATTTTGCATAAATGATTACGGTGTGAATTCGGACGTTTGTTTTACTTGAAAACGTTTCATCGTGGGGGTGGGGGGATATTTTACGGCGTTAGTGTATGTGATATTACAGTCGAAATGTTATTAAAATTTGATCATGAGATGAACACGAGATAAATGTACAAGTAATTGCAGTAAGTGATTACGTAATTACAGCAAGTAAATGTAATAAAAACAAGCAAAAAGTGCGCCGAAATTACCTCTCTTCGGCACAATCGAGTTTTCTGTACAGCGTATAATGCTGAATGAGCCACGGCCCATGAAACTTTCAACCACGGTCCGGTTGTGGCCTTTCCTACAGCGTTGCCAGATGCAAGATTATGGCTAACTTTAACCTTTAATCAAATCAAAACCACTGAGGGTAGAGGGCTGCAATTTGTTATGTTGGATCGTAGGAGGACGGATGATGAACATACCAATTTGCAGCCCTCTACCATTACCAGGTTTTAAGATCTGAGGGCGGACAGAAAAAGTGCAGATGGATAGACAAAGCCATCTCAATAGATTTCTTTCGCAGAAATCTAAAAAGATAAGAGTTCGATCAGATTAAAAAAAGTTACGTAATAAGATCCACGATTATGTCAGTAAATTGTATTAATATGGAAAAGATGAAAACTAAGAGTTCCGAACACCTGAACATTGAGGAGAAACACCGTGCAGATGTTCGATAGCATTTGTTTTTTTATCTTTTTCATATTAATAAAAAAAATTTATATGATTGTGGATTTTTAATTACGTAAATGACCATTTTTGAACAAACAAACAAAAAATGTTAGCGTTAATACAATTTATTTTTATTTTGTGTAAGAGCAATTATTTTTATTACATAAATGAGAAATTATGAGCAGTTAAATAAAAAATAAGTGAGAGCTTAATGTTAATTTATTTTTTTATACAATCATGGATTTTTATTACATAAATGAGAAATCATGTAAAAATGGATGAAAAATAAAATATGTAAGAAAATAGGTTATGGAATGATTATGGATAAAATTTCAAGATAATTATGGATTTAATAATGAAATGAATACAGGAATGAGGGCTTCCCGTGGAAAAAAAAAAAAAATTCTTCAGATCACTTTTCCTGATCTAGCTTGATGCTGGGGAAACGGTCTTTGCTGAAGCTTGCAACAAAATTTGCCAATATACTGCAGGCGGCCATTGATCACAGTGAGGTCTGATAGCTGATAGAATGTGTAACAGGGATGTAAATTTGAACTATTCAGAAGCTGAAAATCTAGTATTGCCTAGATAAATACGCAAATGTCCCCGTTGTAATTATTATTATTATTATTATTATTATTATTATTATTATTATTATTATTATTATTATTATTCCAGCAAGCAGATTTGCAGCAATTTTTGGCAATTTTTTTAGTCGCCAAAATATTATTATTATTATTATTATTATTATATTATTATTATTATTATTATTATTATTATTATTATTATTATTGGGTAGCAATCTCAATTACTAGGGCACAAGTAATGTTCTTTTAGGTCCACAATAATATACCGATGAAAGCAGTAGTAAAATTTTATAAAACTATGTAAAAGCTTTCAAACCCAGGGGAGGATTCAAAAGCTTTTACATAGTTTTATAAAATTTTACATTGCTTCCATGAGTATATTATTGTGGACCTCAAACATTATTATTATTATTATTATTATTATTATTATTATTATTATTATTATTATTATTATTATTATTATTATTATTATTATTATTCAGAAGGTGAACCATGTTTAAATGGACCAACCCTCGGAGGCCATTGACTTGAAATTTAAGCTTTAAACACAACCAGTTTTGTTCTTCAGAAACAACAATGGACAGATCAAAAGCGAGAGGCTTTTGTAGATTTACTTTTCCATTAAATGCAAAGTGATCGGCGAGTGGTCGATTAATCTCAGGATATGTTACCAAATGCTACCGTAGTGTCAGAAATCTGGATTTACTGACGTATTTGGCCTTTACCGTTTGTCTAAATGGAATGTGTATGGAATCCACTTAAAAGGTTTTTGTAGTTACACACACACACACATTATGTATGTATATATATATATATTCCTGTGTGTAATTTTTTTCCACGTGAGGCA
>NC_061092.1:31952565-31972565 GCF_015104395.2 Macrobrachium nipponense | reverse complement strand
TGAGTATATTTTGTATGCTTATCTTGAAAGATTATGGTTTATAGTAACAGGAAGGTTCTAATATCCCTGTGATTACGTCCCCAGCCGTTCGAATGGATGAACCTAATGGTATCATACTGAACATGTTTCGTCGGAACATGTTCCAATTTCATGTATCTCAAAAAGTTATTGTTCAAATTGCTATATACAAATTCAGAGAGGAAAGAAAGCACACACACATATATATGTTTGTGAGAGAGAGACTATATATATTATATATATATATATATATATATATATATATATTATAATAGTATATATATATATATTATCTATATATATAGAGAGATTAGAGAGAGAGAGAGAGAGAGAGAGAGAGAGAGAGAGAGGAAGAGAGTTGTTTTAGTGTCCCTAGGAAACGAGTGTATACACTTTGAAGGTGATTTTCCATGTAAAAGAGAGTCATGCACAGTTTAAAGAATATTAAAGCCAAATTTGTATCGAGTGAAGTCTACTTTGAACCGTTTTAAAATTAAACCTAGAGAAATAATTGACGTGACCATGGCCGAATATGTACTGAGGGTAGAAAGCACTGAGTGAATTTAAATTAGTTTTAACAAACCTCTCTCTCTCTCTCTCTCTCTCTCTCTCTCTCTCTCTCTCTCTCTCTCTCTCAAATATTTAGAGATACAATTTTGCTGGTCTGTCACGTTTCAATAAATGATATGTATGGTAAAGGTCTCTCTCTCTCTCTCTCTCTCTCTCTCTCTCTCGTGTCGGGAATGACAGTAACTACCCTTTCTTTGTTCTATACGCGTATGCCATATTTAACCAGTTCTGTCCAGAAAGCTGATTTATACTAAATCTTCATTTATGATTTATTTTTGGCAGGACGAGGCGACATACTGGCGAATATCGTGAATCACATTCTCTCTCTCTCTCTCTCTCTCTCTCTCTCTCTCTCTCTCTCTCTCTCTCAGGAATGACAGTAATTGCTCTTTTCGTTTGTATGCGCCTGTCATTTTTAACCAGTTCTGTCCATGATGTTGGATTCGACTAAATGTGTATTTATGGTGAGACGGGATGACATATTGGTAAATAGCATAACTCAGATCTCTCTCTCTCTCTCTCTCTCTCTCTCTCTCTCTCTCTCTCTCTCTCTCTTAGTTTACACGTATATGCCATAACTGACCAGATCTATCCGGAAAGTTTGGTTCGGCTAAATATATTTATTAGCGATTTATTGGCGACCAGACGAGACGAAACATTGGCTCTCTCTCTCTCTCTCTCTCTCTCTCTCTCTCTCTCTCTCTCTCTCTCTCTCTCTCTCTCTGTAAGTATAAGCCATATTCAACCAGATCTATCCAGAAAGTTTGATTTCGACTAAATATACATTAGTGATATATTGGTGACGAGACGAGACGACATATTGGGCAAATATC
This sequence comes from Macrobrachium nipponense, assembly GCF_015104395.2. Taxonomy (NCBI): domain Eukaryota; kingdom Metazoa; phylum Arthropoda; class Malacostraca; order Decapoda; family Palaemonidae; genus Macrobrachium; species Macrobrachium nipponense. The sequence continues at coordinate 31,971,144 of NC_061092.1, read as the reverse complement.
ATGACTCAGAAATCTACCCGAAACCTCAAAGTGACATTAAAAAGTTACTGTAAAAACACTGGTGTACAGGGCAGGTCGCTGGGATTTATTTTTTCTTTTTTTTCTTTACACCAGAGATTTACCGAAGTTATAAAAGGTGCGTTTAAAAACCTGGCGAACATTGCACGTCGTCTCCGAAACTTTTTCCTTTTAAAAGTTTGATGTTTCACTGTTATCAGTTTGCCGCTGCCTTTTCTCCGCCGTTCTGGAGATGATGGGCTGGGTCGCTGCCCCATAGCATTCAGTTGCGTTTTCCGTTTTCGCTTTTGGCGTTCCTCCTTCCCTTTCTCTCGTGACCGCGCGCGCGCGCACACACAGTATACACACATACACACACACACACACACACACATATATATATATATATATATATATATATATATATATATATATATATATATATATATATATATATATATAAGAGAGAGAGAGAGAGAGAGAGAGAGAGAGAGAGAGAGAGAGAGAGAGAGAGAAATTCTACGATAAATACAATCTACAATCTATAAATTAGTTTGAAATGAAAAAAGAAATTATATACATAATTTACATCCATACATCTTTTTAATTCCCAGCCAAGTTTATTGATTGTATGCATCGTAAAATCTCTCTCTCCTCTCTCTCTCTCTCTCTCTTTCTCTCTCTCTCTCTCTCTCTCTCTCTCTCTCTCTCTCTCTCTCTCTCTCTCTCTCATTTTTATTAACAGACGGCTTTTCAGCTTTAATTTTCAGGGAATATTTTGTAGGACACCAAGGCTTTAAAACCGGGTATCCACCGTCATATGTGGATAAAAGCGTAGCAATTACTGTACTTCTTTTTCCATTTATTTATTTGGACACTTGCGATAGGCAACGTAGGCGGTTCGCGTTGGATTTGAGAAATGATTGCGTTACCGAAACAACTAGATATTGTGTTCGTTTGTGGTGTTTATAGATTTTGTACGTTTTTTTTTTTATTTCATTTAATGTAATGGAATTGTATTTTTCGTTTTTACTTTTGCTATACTATAATGGCACCGGAAACCGTATGGACGTTTTAACCTACGTATATTACAATGGGAAGAAAAAATAGTATTACTGAAACAAATAAGTATTGTATTCGATCTGTAGTGTTTAGGAATATTATTTATTCGTTTTTATTTCTTGTAGTGTAATGAAACTGGAAATCGTATGTCATTCTTAATCAGTAAAGGGTAGAATGAATAGCGAGGCTTGAGCATTGGGAAAAACAGGGGCGGTGATCGCTTTTCTAAGCTGTGATGTTTAATGTTTTTGCAATTTTTATCCTAAATTATAATGGAACGGTAAATTGTATGTCATTCTTAGCCAATATAGGGAAGACAGAATAACAGGGCTGGAGGGTAAAAAAAAAAAAAAAAACCGAGGTTATAAGAGAATTCCAAACCTATCGAGTAGAAGGGAAGAAGCAGTCATTGAAAAGTGTCATCCTGACACGATGACTGATTTCCTGAGAGATCCTGTGGGAAGAGGTAGCCTCAAGGGTGGTATATAATGTCACTGGTATTTGATCTTGTTCTGACGAGCTGCCTTCGTCTCTTTCCTTTTTCAAGGAGAGGCGAAGTATAAAGCTTGCACTTATGTTGTCAGAATGATATTATCCTATGTATTACAAATTGTACTTTTCGCTATTATATCGTAGTGTATGTGTGTGAATATATATATATATATATATATATATATATATATATATATATATATATATATATATATATATATACACACACACACACATATATTGACAGCCAACGTTTCATGACTCCAACCCGAATAAATAGTGCCAGTTCATAGTTTAAACGGATTTTATTTTACAAAGTATAAGTAGTGTGGTCGGAATCACTTTTATGAGGAGTTTCACGCTTCGTTACAAATAGTATTGTTGGACAAATTACATAAAATGTACGCTGTTATTACGCTCACTTTATGCAAATAAGATTTTTTTTTTTTTTTGCTCCTTTTTTGTGGCGGCTCGTGTTGCCACATCTGTATGTTTGTAAGCGTTCACATAAGCGTAATATATGCATGAGGTATATCAGACTGCAATATTCTTTGTTTAAGATACAGCCGTTGGTGAAAAAGGAAGCTATTTTTACTCTTTATGTTTTTCGTTTTTCGATATTTTAACCATTTTTATTCAAATCCTTCTATCCATCCGTGCCTTCCTCCTTTTCTGCTCAGAGTAACCAGATTCGCTGAACAGCAGCACATATATGCAGTACATGTACCTCGCTGTCGAACTTCCTAGTTCCAGAGGTCCTTTTTTCCTCACACCGTTGGACTGTGGAACCTTCTCCCCGAGGATGTGCGATTGGAACTTCGGACATTCAAGTGAAGACGATATGTATTTCTACTTTAGTTCGGAAGTCACGTAAAGCCGTTGGTCCCGTTGCTGAATAACCACTGGTTCCATGCAACGTAAAAACACCATACAAACAAACAAATACAATTCAAGTTGTATTTTAATATCTTATTTACATTTGCATTTATTTATTTATTAACTTGTTAATTTATCTGTTTTTGTAATACCAATCTCTTACTGTACCTCCAATACCCTCTGATACTTCTTTCGAATGAACTCCATAATCTTTGGAAGCTTGAATTTCAAGTCATTGGGCCCTGTGGGCTTGTTCCATATGAATAGGATTTATATTCTGAATAATAATAATAATAATAATAATAATAATAATAATAATAATAATAATACACAGAAGAATTTTCCATATCCAACCTCCGTGCTTTGTTTTATACAACAATAAAGCGCCTCAGTGCCGTGGTCGGTATGGTGTTGGCGTGCCACCTCGGTGGCCGTGAGTTCGATTCTCGGGCATTCCATTGGGGTGTGAGAGATGTGTATTTCTGGTGATAGAAGTTCACTCTCGACGTGGTTCGGAAGTCACGTAAAGCCGTTGTCCCGTTGCTGAATAACCACTGGTTCCTTGCATCGTAAACACATCATACAAACAAACAAGCAATATTCAGCAAAAGTTCGCGGAAATCATCTGTCGTCTATATTCTCCAAACTCATTTAGTATGTAAGCGCGTGAAAATATTTGCCTGACCGCCGCCCATACTAAGTAAGGATACAACCCCGCTGTATTTAGAGTCGCGACGTATTTGTGAGGCTCGTATCTCGCTCGTAATGATTTAAGCCGCATTTTCGGGTATCAAAGGCCCCGCCGGTTCATTTTTCCACCGCCATATTACTCTATCCCCCCTCCCCCCTTTTACTGTGGGCTTCCGCTAACACAAGAAGCTCATTATACTAAAAGGTCCGCTTAATAAAACCATCCCCTCCCCCCAACCCTTCTTTTTTTTTCTTTACCGTCGTTTTCCTCCTTCCCTCCCTCCCCCCTCCTTTAAATCTCCGTTGCACCTCTTTCTCCCTTCCTCCCTCCCCCTTGCCTTCCCTCTCTCCCCTCCTCCTCCTCCTCCTCCTCCTGCTTTCTGACTTTACCCAAAAAAGGTGTTGTATGTTGGGTCGCTCTTAATATGGCTCGGAGAATGAGATACACCAGTTTTAGCTTTTTTTTTTTTTTTTTTTTTTTTTTTTTTTTTTTTTTTTTTTTTTTTTTTTTGCGTCGAGGGAAGCTGGGTCCGTTGGTATGGGCGGGTCGGGAGGTATGGGAGGTCCTGATTTTATTTTGCGCACTGGAAATTCCTTCTTACTCTCTTTTTTCCCCTCTCTGACGATTCCTTCTTATTCTCGTTTTTTCCCTCGATGAAGATTCCTTCTTACTCTCTTTACTTTTCCTCCCTGAAGATTCCATCTTACTCTGGTTTTTTTCCCTCGATAAAGATTCCCTCTTACTCTCTTCACTTTCCCTCGCTGAAGATTCCTTCTTATTCTCGTTTTTTCCCTCGATAAAAATTCCCTCTTACTCTCTTCACTTTTCCTCGCTGAAGATTCCTTCTTACTCTCGTTTTTCCCTCGATAAAGATTCCCTCTTCCTCTTCACTTTCCTTCGCTGAAGATTCCTTCTCACTCTTTTTTTCCCCTCATTGATGATTCATTCCTACGCTCTTTATTTTCCCTCGTTGATGATTCCTTCCTACTGTCGTTATTTTCCCTCACTGAAGATTCCCTCTTACTCTATTTTTTCCCCTCACTGAAGATTCCTTCTTACTCTTTTTTTCTCTGAGGAGTCCTTCTTGCTCTTTTTGTTTCCTCACTGAAGATTCCTTCTTACTTTCTATTTCTCCACTTACATGGATAGATTTCAACTAAAGATATTCTTCAGTGTTGATATTGATTAATTTTTTTATTTCAGATGAAATCATCCTCTCTCTCTCTCTCTCTCTCTCTCTCTCTCTCTCTCTCTCTCTCTCTCTCTCTCTCTCTCACACACACACACACACACACACACACTTTTTCTACTTACATGGATAGATTTCAAATGAAGTTATTCATTCCTACTGATATTCGTTACTGTTTTTCCGGTGTCAGATAAAATTATTCCCCTTTTTTTTGTTCTCACTCAAGATACCTTTTTACTTTTTTTCCCCACTTATACGGATAGATTCCAAATCAAGTTATTCATTCCTACTGATATCATTAGGGGTTTTCTTATTTTAGATTGAATTATTTCTTTTTTCTCTCATTAGATATTGCTTTTTACTTTCTCTTTTTACACCTGTATGGTTAGACTTCAACTTTATAGAGTATAAATTCCTACTGAAAATCGTGTAGTTTTTTCTTATTTTAGTTGAAATTATTCTATTTTTCTCTCATTGAGGATTCCTTCTCACTCTTTTTTTCACTTCCATGAATAAATTTCAAAACAAATTCTTCATTCCCACTGATAATCATTATTTTTTAAGAAAATATTCCACCACATGAAATTAATCATTCGCGTTCCTATTCATCTGGTTTCATAGATAAGTTGAAGATTGAATTCAGTCTTACTCTTATTCATTTGATTAATGAAGACGAAGCAGGCTATTAAAACTTAGCTAATATTATTCCTTTTAGTTTTCTGTAAAAGAAAACTATTAAGATGGCTTTGTCTGTCCGTCCGCACTTTTTCTGTCTGCCCTCAGATCTTCAAAGCTACAGAGGCTAGACGGCTGCAAATTTGTATGTTGATCATCCACTCTCTAATCATCCAACTTACGAAATTTCAGCTTTCTAGCCTCAGTAGTTTTATTGTTATTTAAGGTTAACGTTATCATTGATCGTGCGTCTCTACAACACAGGCCACCACAGGGCCGTGGCTGAGAGTTTCTTACAGCATTATCCGCTGTACAGTAAACTCGAATGCACCGAAGAAACTAAGGCACATTTTTTTTACTTGCTATTAAGGATAATGGAAGTAATCATTATAGACAAAAGAGCCTCTGCTTGTAATTTTTGAGCTAACAAAAATTCTGCCACGAGAGTTTATGATTTAAATAGGTTCGAAAATGTTCTGCTATGCGAATTTATATATTTAAGTCTGTTCCAAACCTATATAAAAGAGAAGGGGTATTCCAGGTCATAATAAAAGGGTTCCCCGTAGGGGGTTAGTGCCGTCAGTGCACCTCACGTGGTGCACTGTAAACATTCTTAAGCTTCTTTGCTGGTTCCCTTCGGCTTTTGGCTGCGACCTCTTTCATTCCTTTTACTGTACCTCCGTTCATATTCTCTCCCTTCCATCTAACTTTACAACTTCTCTAACAATTGTATCTTAGAGCAACTGCCAGATTTTTCTCCAGTTACACCTTTCAGACCTTTTTCACTCTCAGTTTTCCCTTTCAGCGCTGAATGTCCTCATAGGTCCCAGTGCTTGGCCTTTGTCGTAAATTTTATATCCCTATATATATTTTCCATACCTTAGCTGTGTAATACATATATGCTGTAATGCATTACGTATAATAACGCCCAGGGTAAAAATGACACATATTCAGGCTTTTGGTTACAACGCTAAAGTAGTATGAGTATGGTGAACGTTGCATCATCTTAAATCCTGACGTTATTCAGTTTAAGTTACTTGCTAATTTTATTAGTTCTTGTCCTCTAAATAAGTTCAAAAGGGTTTTGTTTTTGACTATACTCTGTTTTTTTTCATCTGTCCATCCGCCTATGGTGTTTGTGTATGGTAACACTGCGTCCCGGTAAATAATTACGATATGTGTAAGTGTTAGGTTAAATAAAAGGATATCTGGGTGTACATATGCAACTGAAAAGTGTTTTAATAATTTACTGTATGCGAATTACACCGTTAATATTCGAAATAGGATATTATTATAATTGTTGAATGTGAGCTGAATGTAACTATCTAAAGCCCGGGACGCAGTGTTACCATACAAAAACACCACAGGCGGATGGACAGATGAAAAAAAACAGAGTATAGTTCTTGATCCATTTCATGTTTGTTACCGCATTGTTTGCATTTGATATAGATTATATATTTCGTTTGTGCTTTCATTTTTCCTTTTTAGCAAGTGATCTCTTCTATCTGCATTTCCTATTACCTTTTGTTACTTCTTTCTGATGAACAACATACCCTTTGGAAGCTTCAGTTTCAAATGGCCCCCGAGGTGGGCTTGTTCTGTATGAATAGGGGCCATCTTCTGAATAGTGAAAATAATTATACTTCTACATGTGTTCCGTGTTCCTAATTGTTTTGGTTATTTGTTGTCCAAAATATATGTATTGCATTTACTAAGCATATATTTCGCTCATGCTTGCTTCGTATATATACAGTATGTGTCGTCTGCGTTTGCTTTATATTGACATTACCTCTCACTTCGTATTCTAACCAACCATTACGGGTTACCCCGAGTTTATATTTCCTACTGGAAAATGAAAAGACCTGAAAAGGAATGTATTCGTAGAATTCATAGCAACTGAAGAAAATTATTGAATAGCAGACGCCGTTGATGTTATTTTTCAGTAGAAGAAGGGGTGGCCTCTACTGAAAGCAAACGGGATCACATACCTGTTTCATTGTTTGTTGTGTTGCATAAATTAAAAGAAAGAAAAAAAGGAGTTGTTGAATCAAGCTTCCCACGCACAAAATATAGGTAGCGTTGTTTGATATTATACGTTGTATATATTATATATTATAATAATAATATAAATAATTCTATTATATATATAAATATATAGTATATATAAAATAATATTTATATATATATATTCTATATATATATTATATATACTATAGATATTATAGCATGTAATAACGGGGCCACCGCCTCCGTTATTCCACTTTTGGTTAAGCGAAAGCCTTAGCAGCAGGCAAACTGGTTTGGTAACTTCTTTCTCTCTCCTCTCTCCTCTCTCTCTCTCCCTTTCATTCGGGGTCATCAAATCAGAGGGTCGGAACTACAAAAATATACATTTATTTAAAACCCTTTAACCGTTTAAGTACGTATATATACGTAGTACGCCAACAGCTACCTGAGCCGTTAAGTACGTATATATACGGAGAGCAGATGTTTTGACCGTGACGTTTAGTACGTATATATACGATTGATCTGCCTTCTCTCCTCGTAATGGTCTCTATGGTCCTGGCTAATTACGTGCTATTATGAACGGACATAGCTCGTACAGACACAAGAATTCGCACCCACCGTTCATGCCCTGCAACCACTCGTAACTGGTTTCAAAGTCACCTCTGACGAACGCCCATAACTACAGGACGAACGTTGACCTGCTTAGGTAAGGATCTTAATGTCACACCATCCAACAAGACATATCAGCATTCCTAAGCTGTGATATTCTCTGTCTCCAAGGGAAGCTAAAAACGATGTCAAAGCACGTGACATACAACAATGTCTCATACATATCATATTATCAGTCTTTATAAGTTACAGCAGCTCGGGCACCATCCTGGCTAGCTCCTGCCTAGCCACAGGCCACATAAAACAGCTCATATATATATAAAAAAAAACACATTGGCCGGCTCATTAAACACAAAATATAACGATAATAACTGCACGTCTCTGGCAGCACAACGTAATGTCTATCACGCATCATCTCCAAAAACCCATACCAGGGCTATAATAACAATTGGGTGTAGAAACTTTTTCCATCTTGAATCTCCCTTTTGTCTGCAACTGCAACTGCACAGACTCGTGAAACACGCTGTAGGAAGGCGAAACGTCTCCCTGCGAAAGGTAACTTATGCCTCCCATAGTCCAAAAGCGCTGTAAAACCCCGTAGACTCGTAGAAACTCTGGTATGTGGGCACACATCAGCAACATCTCTGCAACGGCTGGTGGGTACACAACAGCTACATCTCTGCAACAGCTGGTGGGCACACAACAGCAACATCTCTGCAACGGCTGGTGGGCGTCTTGCTAGCGTTGGGGAACGACGATTATGGTGTGTTTCAGTATGTCAGTCACGTCATCGGTCAATCAAAAAAGAATGAACCCAGACATACTTCTGTCAAATAATGACCTCAAAAATTCCCAAAAATACTAACTGAACGTCTCCCAATTAACTCCATTTAACATGACCACTGAACTAATTTCTAACTTCAACTCGTGAAGGAACTCCATAAGATTACTAAATCATAAGTCACTATCACAACCTCGCAAAAAAAAAAAAAAAAAAAAAAAAAAAAAAAAAAAAAAAAAAAAAAAAAAATACCAAGTTCTCTAACTTAATTCTCCACAGAAAAAAAAACAAAAAAGAGCTCGCCAAATTCACACATCAGCACACACACACTCCAGAACTCACAGAAACTCCACGGACGTCTGTCATCGCATTTCAAACTCACAAATTCTCACAAGTAAGAAAAAAGAAAAAAGTAATGAGCCCATAACAAACGCGTAACAAGCCCAGCCCCGAAATCATCACTGAAAAACGTTCTCTCAAGCTCTGATATTTCAACAACCCACAAAATCAGTAAAAACTCTCCAATGTGTAACAGCAAAAACCCCTTTTATTGCTCGTATAACTAATTTCAATGAGATGTAATGTCAAACGCCCTTCTATGTAATTCACAAACCCCAACAAATTACATCTCCGGTCCAAAAACAGAAATGCTATTTAAAGCTTAATCCCAATTACATCTCTCATTGGAAAAGGAAAAAAAAATAAAAATAAAAAAAGATAACAAGTGAACTTTCCCCATCACACAATGTATATAATTACATAACCCAACTTTTCCCCATGAATGTGATATGTATCGTCACGGAATTCCGCCATTGCAACTTTTCCATCTATCGGACACAGCCGGAAACAATCCCCTTACACAGATGCATCTCCATGAAATGCCAAAATCAGCATCTCTCAGAATAGTGCAAAACTCTGAGTAATCAACACTAGAGGAAAAGAGTAATCACACCGGACTCATCACAGTATTGTCAGCAAATCTCCACCTGCTGACACGTCAGGTGCTCGAACTGCAGTATAGAAATGTCTAGCCAGACTCGCAACTTCAGAAACTCATGATCTCTGCAAAAATATGTTCTATAGTCTATACTGACATTACATAAGCACATTCCACAAAATTATCTCCAGGATATGACTAAGGTGCTCAAAAATTGTCCTCAAAGACATAACTCTCACATGATATTACTCAATTATATAAAAAATTATCACCTGTAATTCAGCAATTATATGCCGCCAAAAATAACTCACTGGTGAATATAAAAAACATGCGACATCTCCATAGAACCACAATGCAGTAATGCCACTCGCCTCCAATTAGTCACGAAACCAAAAGAACCACATAACCCCCCCCCCCTCTCTCTCTCTCTCTCTCTCTCTCTCTCTCTCTCTCTCTCTCTCTCTCTCTCTCTCTATATATATATATATATATATATATATATATATATATATATATATATATATATATATATATATATCTGTGTGTGTGCGTGCGTGTGTATATGAAATATATATATATATATATATATAATATATATATATATAATATATATATATATAATACTTTATTTACTTGTACGTATAACCGCATTTCCTGTATGCACGTAGTTGACCTCGGTCCGGGCGCGCAACCCCCCGCCTCCCCTCCCTCCCGAGTTCGTGCGCAAACCGTCATCTGATCAGGAGGATCTGACAGTCAGAGAATAACTCAATTTGCGGGGCGCATTTCAGAGTCCTTTCGTGAAAGAAGTGCGGGCTGGCCGTTCATTCATAACTTTTAATGAGGTTATCGGGCGACGCCCTTTTCTGTCTCTCTCTCTCTTTCTCTCTCTCCTGTCTTTTCTCTCCTCCTCTCCTCCTCTCTCTCTCTCTTCTCCTTTGAGAAAGTTAACGCATGCAGGAATGGAGATAGAGATTGTCTCCTCCTCCTCCTCCCCTCCTCGTATGTGTACATTCTCTGAGCGTTAATATAAGGACAGAAATATGCGTACGTACATGTGTATATTTTAGCTGTATTTTATGCCCGAAGGTACAGAGGGTGAATGGGAAAGGTGCATATTTATATTTTGGTTTTGTGCCTTATACGTGTGTGTGTAGTTATACACACACACACACACACACACACATATATATATATATATATATATATATATATATATATATATATATATATATATATATATATATATATATATATATATATATATACATATATATATATATATATATATATATATATATTAACCATTTAATTTTAATTAGAGAGAGAGAGAGAGACTATATATATATATATATATATATATATATATATATATATATATATATATATATATATATATATATATATATATATATATATATATAAACTTGACGTCACATCTTGGAGAGTTTGTGTCGCTAATTGTTGGACAATTAACTTTGCAGATGCATGGCTGGTTGCAAGGGTCATTTCACTCTCTATTGCACAGCAGCAACTCTCGAAGAATACGAAATTTCCCCCCTTGCCTCGTTCATAATGGAATCTATTGCATTACGTAATTGATTTCAGTCGCTGACGAAAATTTATTTACTCGACATGCTTTGGCAGGCAGTAAGGACTGTCGAGAAGAGTGTCTATTGGCAAATCAAACAGTTCATAATAAATGAAATAAATATCGGAAAATGATTACCAGGACTTGGCGGAAAGCCATTGAAATAAGTAAGGGAAAATCGGGGTATGTGATTTATTTACGGGAAATCTGGAAGTTATTATAACATTAGTGGGGTATTGAGAAATTGTTCAGGAAATGTTTAGAAAATGGTGGCGTATGGTAAAAATTGCTATGAGACGAAAATGGGGAAATTATTTCCAGGACAGTGTGGAAATTCCTTGAATAAAGTAGGATAAATCTGGGTATTTAATTTATTTATGGGAAATTTGGAAGTTATAACATTGTTGGGTAATAAAAATTGTTAGGATGTTAGCAACATAGAGGATTGAAAACTTGAATGAAAAGATGTCGTCTGAAATTGGTGCAAAATCATAATTTTTTTTATATAAAACTTAATAAAATAAGGGAAAATCAGGGAATTCAGTATATCAATGGAAAATCGGGAAATTGGTATAGGATTACTGGAAACTGAGAAATTGTTAGGACAATTGGAAAATCACAGAGTATTCACAGCTGGTATGAAATCAAGATACTCAGATTTGGTGTAAAATCAGGAATTTGTTGGAAAACTGTGGAAAATCAAAATATGGTTATATTTTAATGGGTAATCGGGAATTGTTAGAAGTTAATGGGAATTGAGAATGTTCATCAATATTAGTGGAAGATCGAAAATTGTTCCAGCTTAGGTAAAAATCAGAATATTGCTAAAACTTAGTCAAATAAAGAATACGAATTTTGGTATAAATCGATCTAAAATCCAGGAATACGTTCTTACCCGGAATCAGATCATAACCTATTTTGTTTTACTTTTATGGGAAAAATGCAGAATACAGCAACAAAAACTCTGATTAAAAGCTCTGTGGATAAGTAAGAAACCGTTTTCAACTTACCGTTAAATTGATAAATGGTTAAATAGCTATTAGTCTAACTTGCAAAAAAAATCCAATTTGTTAGAAAATTAAAAGAACTACAAGGAATTATTGGAACAAACGGAAACTAAGGGAAACAGAAAACACAGAGAATTGTAGGAACATTGATGAAAATCATGGAACTGTTTTATCATCAAAAATAAGTTGCTGGTTCGTGTCAAAGGTTTAGGGGGGCCAACGCATGTCAATTTTGCATCCCATCTTTTGGGAATTGACACTTGATTCTTCTCGGGGATGGGAATTGACAGGGTGAATTGTATATAGGTTGGTTGCGCAATTACAACGCCTGCAGTGGACATTTAGACTAAATTGGTTACATCACTGTACGCGGTGGAAAGCGATTTAAATCTGTATCATTGCAATGAGGTAGTGTTTCACCACGACGTTACAATCTGAAGTAAGCGAGAGAGAGAGAGAGAGAGAGAGAGAGAGAGAGAGAGAGAGAGAGAGAGAGAGAGAGAATGTTAATCCATTTTGATCCCACATACCAAATTACAATTAATGATGTATTTTTATTTTCTTCTGGGTTATTCTTAAAGGAAAACCCAAGCCTCCCTGAATTCTCAACATAACAGCATATCCCATATTCCTATCAAATCATACGAGAGAAGTACTCGCTTTGGAATTAAATTAGATGCATCCTAATAAAAGGGTAATACTCTCTCTCTCTCTCTCTCTCTCTCTCTCTCTCCTTTTAACTTATCGTCATCACAATGTTTCCTTAAATTGGTTGGAAAGGAAGAATCACATTGGCATCAAAGTGCATTCACATTTAGTTTGTTACAGTGTGCATTATCATATTGTTTTCTTGCACTGGAGAGAGAGAGAGAGAGAGAGAGAGAGAGAGAGAGAGAGGAGAGAGGGGGGGGGGGGTCTTGCTAACCACAAGAGTCCACTCGGAAAGAAGAAGACAATCATATAAAGATAAAAAAACACAAATGTTTATTTGCGAATGTGCGTATGCATAATACGAGAGAGAGAGAGAGAGAGAGAGAGAGAGAGAGAGAGAGAGAGAGAGAGAAAAGTATACATTTTACAGATTCCCAGAACGACCCCCGAGACTTTTTATTGCTGCCAACGTTTGCTAAATGGGCTTTTAGCGGCGTATCAACATCTTCAAGTTTAGAAAGTTTTAAAATGCAGTCATGGCGACAGCGGATTAATTGGCAGATGTTCCCTGTTGAATAGACTTTTCTTTGACTTCCCCCCCCCCACTCCCTACCCACCAATTCCCTTCCCCCATGAAGGAAGGTGATGGGGTGGGGTAGGGGTAAGCCAGTCAAGAACCTTTTTAAAGTTCAGGAATATTGTTAACGTCAAACTAGCAGAAGTTGAAGCTTAATGCTGGCTGAGAGACAAGTTTCGAGTGATTACGGTTGATTCTAATTTTTTTTTTTTTTTTTTTTTTTTTTTTTTGAGGTGGGGGTTGGTGCTGGGGTGAGGGAGGGCTTTGGTCGCTTAGCATTTTCATTAGCTTATGTGTTCAGGGTTGACTTAAATACGCCCAAGTTGTAAATGTTAGAAAGTAGGGAACTCATTTCGTGCCGAATTTTTCAGATCTTTGTAATTTGAGGGATGTTTTCAATATTATGAGGTTCGTCTTAATTGCGTGGTTTTTTTTTATTTCATGTTTTTTTTCGTTTTAATTACTTGTTTTAGTTTTTTTCGTGTTAATTTCGTGTATTAATGAATATTAATGTGGCCGAGGTGATGCTACTCTTGCAGATTGTTTAATTATTTACTGAAAATTAATAATAAAAAAAAAAGTTACAAAGACGTTCTTCTTAAACTCTGATAACCATGTTATCCATGTTGATAACTTAATAAGCAACTTAATAAGCAAATAAGCAGGTGATACAAGAATGGTTAACCAACCTAGATAACTTAAGTAATCTTTAAATATTTTTCTTTTTCTGCGCGGCTTCAAAGCCTTCTTTGACAAGTCAAGAGTGAGTGACATTTTAGGGGGGGAAAACCGTTTCGAGTTCCAGACGTCTAATTATGGAACTTTCGGGAATTAGAAGTAATTATAACTGCTGATATTGAACCACTCACTTCATCAAGTTCACGGAATACGGAAGACTTTGAAATGCCCAAGTCACTTTTTATATATTTATTGTAAGGCCAGCAAGTCTCACTTCCTGATTTTCAGTGGGGTCCAGACTCGTACAGTTTGGTTTAGAATTAAAAGTGAAAATTGGAGCAAAGCTAAGTTGAAGGAGGTGGACAGATAAGATCAAAAGAGCGGATGATAAATAGATATCTGCAAGTAACCTTAAGCCGCTTCGGGATAATTTACAATTTTTTTTCTTTGGAAATTTTTTTTTTAAATTATTCTGTGATTTTTATAATGAATATATATATATATATATATATACACACACACACACACACACATATATATATTATATATTATATATATATATATATATATATATATTAACTTTCCTTTTGTTATGTATGTACAGTATATCAGTTACGGACGTCAGTGTTTAAGTAAACGACAGAAGACTGTGGTTTCAATGAACCTCTGCAAGGAACATTGACTATGTTCGAATTAGTTTCAGTTTTTTTTTCAATCACCGTCCTTAATTTGTATAATGATTTTTTTTATATATTTTTATACTTTTTAGTTATCCAGTGCATCATCATTACGGATGTCAGTGTTTGATAAATTCCAGAATTTTCTGCCAAATAATTGGGACAGAGGAATTCGTATATCACTTGTGCCGAGAAATTTATTTGAAAAGTTCAGCAGTCTTAGATTAAGAGAGGTAATACGACTTTCCAATCTCCTCCTCATGAAATTAATTATTTATAACGATCCTAAATATAATGGCATTGTAGTGTATGGAAATATAATGGCATGGTTCTTGTTTGGGGGTCAGATATCTACAAAAAATATTAAAGATTATTATTTTTTTTTTCGATGTGAAAACAGCAACAAATGGGTTTTGGTGCATAAAGTTACATACACACACACATCCACTGATTACTGTGAGTGTGTTTGTTCGTAAGGTGCAAGATTTCCGTCATGTTGAATCCCATTGAAAATTGCCACCGAATGTTTAAAAATGTTCTAAGTCTGGCAGTATACAAAGCGCGTTCCCCAGTTCATGCCGCTCTATCTCCTGTTCCCCAATGCACGCTCCTGCCCCATGCTCCTCTAAAGCTCGTTCCGTTCCTAGTTCCCTTCCCGGTCCCGTCCTCTCTCTCTCTCTCTCTCTCTCTCTCTCTCTCTCTCTCTCTCTCTCTCCAGTTCGCTCTGATTGAGGACATGCCCAGGCGGTCGAGATTGAAACAGGATTAGGGTTAACAATTTGCCATGAGGGAAATAAAGGAGAGCACCTTTGGGAGACCAGGAGTCGTTGATTTATTTATTTATTATTTTGTTTTTGTACTGAGGCGTTGTTATATTCCTTACCGGAATTATTTCTCGTATTTATCCCTGCGGATTGAATCTGTGATTTGTGCTTCCAAATGAAGCTCTCAGTTCTCTTTTCGTCGGGCCGTTGTTTTAACCCCTTTCCGTGAAAAGGTTCACCCCTTTTCTCTCTTATTGTTCGAGCGTGCTACATATTTACGTTTTATTTCATTGAGGGAAACGTCCAGCTCTTGATGAACTCTATTTTATTTTATTTTTTTGACTGAATATCTATAGAGTGTTGATGCAAAGAGAAAAGTGTTTGTTCTGATTTTTTTTTTTTTTTTTTTTTTTTTTTTTTGCATTTCAGAACTAACACAATAATTCTGCTCCTCCGCTTTCATTGTTAGACAAGGGAAAAGGGGCCGTTTATTGTTATTCACCGTGGTCGTATTAAGCGATTATGAAGACAGGAATTTGGAATAGAAAAATCAAAATATTGTACACACGTGTAAAGAGGGAAGGGCGCGAAATTGCAGCTCTCCAACACTTGGATTGGTAAATTAAATTTTTCCATAGGGATATGCATGATAAGTCTTACTTAATTTGGGCTATACTGATTTTTTTTTATTTGTATGAGGAATTAATTTTCATAACTAGTACAGATAAGTACAATTTTTCTTACGGATATGCATAATAAATTATCCTTAATTTGTGCTATATTGATTTTTATCGACTTATTATTAATTATTATTATTATTATTATTATTATTATTATTATTATTATTATTATTTTTTATGAGGAATTTCTTATTCACAAATACCATTGACAGATTAGATTTTTGCATACGGATATACATGATAAAATTTGCTGAATTTTGCTGTACTGATTTTTTTTTCTCGTTTATTTTTATGTATGAGGAATCTCGTAAACAAATTCAAGTCATCAGCCGCTATAGCCATTATACAGCAGGTTACTTGTATATTGGAGGGAGCTTCGTGTATGAATGCTTCCATTATGTGTAGCCTGCTGTAAAATTGCTAAATTGTAAGGGTATTCCTAATTTCTTTTATTTATCAGTATTCTTTTCGTAGTGTGTTTATTGGCTTTGCTGTGTTACGGGCATTGCTGTGTGTTTCTGGGTTAGCTGAGTGTTACTGGCATTGCTGTGTGTTACTGGCTTTGCTGAGTGTTACTTGCATTACTGTGTGTTACGGGCTTAGCTGAGTGTTACTGGCGTTAATGTGTGTTAACAAGTATTTCAGTGTGTTGCTGGCATTTCTGCGTGTTACTGACATAGCTGAGCGTTACTGGCTACTGGCGTTGCTTTGTTACTGGTAATGCTGTGTATTGCTGGCATAGTTGTGTTACTGGCATTGCTGTGTTACTTGCACAGCTGTGTATTACGACCATTGATTTGTTACTGGTATCGCTTTGTGGTACTGACAATTTGTTACAGGTATTGCTGTGTGTTACTGGTATTGCCGTGTGTTCTTAGCATTGTTTTGTGTTACTGGCATTACTGGTATTGCTGTGTATTTCTGGCATTGCTGTGTGACTGGCGTTGCTGTGTATTAGTGGCATTGCTGTGTAACATGCATTATTGTGTGTGATTGGCATTGCTGTGTTAACTGCACTGCTGTGTTACTGGGCATTACTGTGTTTCTATCTTTGCTGTTGTATAGCCAATAATTTTCTGTTCCGTTGATTCAATGAAAGACCCATCCATCCTCTACTTAACTATTGTAATTCATTATCTTTTTGGCGTCTTTGTTCATTTCTTATCATAACTATTTCTTTATCAAGACGTTTCTTGCTACTCTTCATTCTGTTTTTCATTTTATAATCATTGCTAACCCATTATGTAATTTTGGACTGGAGATCGTAGAAAAACAGCAGTATCTCGGAGCCATTTGCAGAGTAACTCTCTCTCTCTCTCTTCTTATCTTATCTACGCTGACGCACTCATATCAATAATATACGTATATATATATATATATATATATATATATATATATATATATATTATATATATACATCCATATATATATGTATATATATATATATATATATATATATATATATATATATCTATATATATATATATATATATATATATATATATATTTGTAATCTTACAACACCGACTGCATTTAAGGTGCGCATATTGTATAATGTAACCCATACATATAAAATATATATATATATATATTTATGTATGTAATCTTACAACACCGACTGCATTTAATATGCGCATATTGTATAATGTAACCCTGGTAATTAAGACGTCTCAAATAACTTTTTTTTTTGTTAACATGATCTACAAATTAGCTTCTGATACGGAATCGCGTATATAATCCTTTAATGGACTGGGAAGGCAAGCTGATCTGCTTGTAATTTAATACTTGAGTTTACCGTAACTTTCAGGGGTTTCCTAAAAGTTCTCCCTTCGATTCAGATGGATGGAATTAATGAAGGGTTAACAATAACGACTTACTTCCCCCTTTGCAACATCTGTTTAGAAAGTACAGTGTATCTCGTATGGATGGGAATTGTATAAGCGAGTTTAAATTACTAATCATTTGCTTCATCAAATTAAAATGGCTTCATGTTCTTGGTAAGGGAGCAGAGATGAGGAGGAGGAGGAAGAGGAGGTCCAGAATGGAGATCATCCATCCTGAGGAGTTACGCTGGTTGCTCGCAAACGTTCCAGCTCCTTGAATGGCGGCAATCCTTGTTGGGTTGCTAGGAACGTTTGAGATCCGTCCTAGTGGCTTAGAACGTTTGTGGATCCGTCCTAGTGGAATGGAAAGTTTTCAGATCCGTCTTAATTGCTAAGAACATTTGCAGATCCTTCTTGGTTGCTTGGAACATTTGCAGATTCTTCTTGGTTGCTTGGAACGTTTGCAGATCATTCTTAGATGCTTGGAACGTTGACAGATTGTTCTTGGTTCCTTGGAACGTTTGCAGGTCCTCTTTGGTTGCTTGGAACATTTGCAGATCCCTCCTAGTTGCTTGGGACGTTTGCAGATCCTTCTTGGTGGCTAGGACGTTTGCAGATCCGTCTTGGTGGCTGGGACGTTTGTAGATTCTTCTGGTTTCTTGGAACGTTTGCAGGTTCACCTTGGTTACCTGAAACTTTTGCAGATCATATTAGTTGCTTGGAACATTTGCGGATCCTTTTTGGTTATTTGGAACGTTTGCAGATTCATTTTGTTTGCTTGGAACGTTGCAGATTTTTTTTTTTTGGTTGCTTGG
>NC_061092.1:31920065-31945065 GCF_015104395.2 Macrobrachium nipponense | reverse complement strand
TTAGATGACATCAGAGATTGCTCACCTGTTAAGCTTGGATTGGTGTTGAGTCTTTGCTAAGATTTTTTTTCTTGCCTTAATTCTCTCTCTCTCTCTCTCTCTCTCTCTCTCTCTCTCTCTCCTCTCTCTCTCTCTCTCTCAAAAACAGAGTTCCCTAACATTTATTCAACTGTCCCAGTATCCATGGCATTCGCTTTCCTATTCTTCAACCTTTTCAATTTTCCCCTTACATCAAAGTCATTAGGTAACAATACCTCTGGTTCTCTCACATCAAAGATTGTGATTCGTTGTGTGTGATTATAATTGATTGTCTGTACTTGTTTTTGCTTTTGGTTTTGCCTTTATTTATTTTTCTCCATATACTCTTATTTACTTGCATGGTGTAGCATTTTTTCCTTTTAATATAAATATTTGGTATTTATGTACGTAAACCTGTTCTATCATTCTGGATCACTTTATAGGATACATTTGCATGAGTCATTCCTATAATATAATTCCAGTCTGCAGTTTTTAATAAAGCATTGTTGATGTTGTTGCAGTGTTAATGCGGGTAATTTAGTGTATTTGTTTATTTAGTCCAATTTTGTGTGTGTGTGTTTGTGTGTGCACTCGTGTGGTCAATATTTTTGGAACCGAATATGGCGTGCTACGCTGCACTGAAACCCGGCGCTGCCAGTCATGTCTCCCCTACCTACCCCGCCCCCACCCAGGGTGGATAAGCAGGTTTGTCAGAGGAGGGGCATGTGTCATGTCGCCCCTACCTTCCTGATCTCCCTACCTGGCATCCCTCCGCTCCCACGGACGAACTAGATCCTCTTGGATTTATTATTATAGAAGATTCATATTTGTGCTTTTTTTTTTTTTTTTCAAGTTTTTTTTTTTTTTTTTTTCAAGCTCCATCTGTTAATGAACAGTTGAGCAGATGTTCCTGCTCCATTATTTATCAATTAACGTTTTGCTTTCTCAGTCTTCCACGGTTTTTCATATATAATAAATGAAATAACTGCGTAGGCGATGCTGTCTAAACTTTGTAGAATGTTGAGAAAGTAACTTTGAATTTTAATTGACTGCGAAGAAAATAATAGTTACTGCATGGAAGTTGCTGTGTTATTAAATTAATTGTAGGCGATATTAACGTTGTTTTGAAGATGAATAATTGGAAAACCAACATCTAAAAAAAATAATAATAAAAGAGTGCCAGCTTCAACGCTACATATAGATACAAAGAGGTGATTAATATTCAAAGGTGCATATAAATACTTGGATTTAATTATTATTAGACAGTGCATACAGACCCTGACGTGTAATTATTATTATATATATAATATATATACACATATTTGTATTTGTGTATATATATATATATATATATATATATATATATATATATATATATTTACACCTTCTACCTATGAAGTGGTGTCGCGTACAAAATCCAGGCAATGGAATATGAAGCGAACAAGCTGTTATGCAAAAATCCAGGTAACAACGCAACTTTTTATTTATTTTTTTAAAATTGTTTTTGATGCATATGGGTCAGGTCCAGCTATATAACGCCGATATATATACTATATACACCGTGCCTTCTACGACACTGCACACGAACGTGAGTTTGGTTGACTGAATGGCAAGCGTTTTGCGTCCCCCGATTCGTGTCCATGTTTGATAAGGGATTTTGTTGGCATCGGTGTTCGCTGTTTACCGAACCAAGTATTCGTTTTCTTACCGGTTTTTATTTGGGGTTGTACAGGGTGTCCATAAAGTCCCAGTACCATCACAAGTATTTATTGCTCAGAATGGTACTGGGGCTTTATGGACACCCTGTATTTGAGCCATTTCATTCGTAGATCTGTCATTTTCAGTGTTATAGGATGCGACTACTACTACTACAACCACCACTAATAATAATAATAATAATAATAATAATAATAATAATAATAATAATAATATAATATATGTAGACCCGAGTTCAAGGATGTTGTATTGAATGTAATTTTAAAAACAATAATAATATTAATAAGGCTCTTATTACCTTTTCATAGGAGGTTATATTTATAAGGTACTATACTGCTACTGCTAATACTTCTACTACTGCTAATAATAATAATAATAATAATAATAATAATAATGCCTCGGATGTGAAAAGGGCGCGACCCATCCTGAATTATAATAGAAAATATTTTTCCCTCTTTTCTGATTATTAACCGGGAGTGTGGGTGACATAGTAATTTAGCGTCATAACCGAACTACACGGCTGTGTAGGAGGATCTCTCTCTCTCTCTCTCTCTCTCTCTCTCTCTCTCTCTCTCTCTCTCTCTCTCTCTCTCTCTTTTCCCTTCTCATTCCTTGTATTATTGGATCCATTGTATAGTGTATCTCTCTCGTCTCTCTCGCTCTCTCTCTCTCTCTCTCTCTCTCTCTCTTCTCTCTCTTTTCCCTTCTCATTCCTTGTATTATTGGGTCCACGTATAGTGTATCTCTCTCTCTCTCTCTCTCTCTCGTTTCCCCGTTTCTTCTCATACCTTACATTATTGGCTCCAAGGTTAATGCATGTTTTTCGCTGTAATATAATTCTCCTTGTATTTTAATAATTTGCTTACATTTTTATCTATTCAATTATCTATCTGTTTAATTTATTTATTTATTCATTTGTAAAAAGTGGCCTCAACTTTCTGTATATCCTGTTACCGCCTGTTACTTCTTTTTAATGAACACCAAAAATAATAATAATAATAATAATAATAATAATAATAATAATAATAATAATAATAATAATAATAATAATAATAATAGCTTCCATCATGTCTGCTTATGCAACATAGTCACTTTCCACATAGGTATAAGTGAGGCGTTCTTACGGTCAGCAGGAAGAGAAAAATCCTCAAGTTCCATATTGATAGAGTCATATTTTGAATAATAATAATAATAATAATAATAATAATAATAATAATAGTTCCATCATGTCCAATTATGCAACATATTCCGTTTCCCTATAGGTAGGCGATGCGTCCTTACAATCAACAGGAATAAAAAAAAAAATCCTCTTATTGACTAAAGGCCGTGTCTGTATTGCTATAGGATGCGAGAACCTCTGTATTGTGTTAACCCTCCATGCATACATTTTGCCCTTTTGGGGAGGGGGATCTGTCCTCCCTCCCCCGCCCCTCCCCACAGGCCTATCGGGAGCAAGACCGGAATAGTTGCCTCCCCTCCCCCCAGTTCTCCCAGGGGGAGGAGCGATCCTTTGGCCTGTGTATTGACATTCAAATTTACCTTTGAATATTTATTCTCCTGCGGTCACTCTATTGCTCCCTATATATGCTTTCCAGGGTCATGAACTCTTCACAATCGACTCGCATGCAATCGGCATTTTTTTTTTTTATTATTATTATTATTCTCTCTCTCTCTCTCTCTCTCTCTCTCTCTCTCTCTCTCTCTCTATCTATCTATGGGAGTTTATACGCAATTTCTGCATCGGCGGCAGCGGCGGAATGGAGCCGTGTACACGAGGAATATTTTATTTTATTTCGATTCTCCCTCTTTCCATGGGTAGCGGAAGATATGTGTGGCATAGGGAAATCGCTCTGCGCATATTATAGAGGACATGGAAATTGAAGGAAGGAATGTATACCACCTATGTATGTACGTAAATGTATATGTATGGTTGTATGTCTATGTACAGTGGGGCTCAAATCTCATGCGACATGATTCTTTTTGTATCGTCCATATTCTCAGACTCAACGTGATGTTGCCAAGTAGTGCTGTTTTTTTTCTTTTTTTCATTTGTAATGTCATTCATGTCGAAAAGTTTGTGAATCCACAGCTAGCATATTTTCCTTATGTTAAATAGATATGATCCCTTTTATGCATTGGTATAATTCTTAATTTGTGTGATTTGAATTGATTTTTTTTTTTTATCTTTACGTTGCTCAGTTCAAGTGTGGTGTGATAAGGTTAGCGGTGCCAGCAATGAAAGCACACTTGACATGCTCCTCGGACTGGTCAACATAACCATGTCTGCAGCATTATGACAGTAGACCTAATAAGCTCAACTGTCATAACAACAATTTCAATGTAGGAATATAAATTAAAACAAGTTTTATTTGAATGTTGAAGATTTCGGCTGCGTTTAAGCTGCCTGTATGTTGGAAAATGTTTTATAGGCCTACAAAATAATCTAAGCCATCTGAGATGTAATGTTACTCATGAATTTATTTGTAGAGATCACCTGTTCTTTGAGGAATATGAATTACAACCAGTTTTCTTTGAATGTTGAAGTTTCAGGCTGTGTTTAAGCTGCCTGTATGTTGCAAAATGATTTATAGGCCTAGAAAAATAATCTAAGCTTTCTGAGATGTAATCTTTACTAATGTTTTTATTTGTAGAGATTACCTGTTCTTTGAAGAATAAAAGATGATGGTGATTTTGGTTATATGGAGAAGATGGCTATAATCGAAATATCATAAGTATTAATATCAAGGCATATGGAACACTGGTTTTTCAACTGGTTTACAATATTATTTTCTTAAAAGTCCTTCTGCTCGCTTTTGATGTATAATTTATTCTTTCATAAGGTAACTTGAAGTGCAAGAATGTGTAGATAACCTCATTTGCATTCTGGCTAGAAATTGTTAATTTAGAGATGTGGATGTTAAGCGTAAAGTAAAGAAATCTAACACCTAAGCCTAGGAATAATATCTTGGCTTTGACAAATAAGCAAATATTTGCTAGTATGCTATCAGTTTTGAAATATTAAGAAGATAACAAATAATTATGTATGAAAATCCAAATATTCCTTAAACACATAAAGTAAATTTTTTCAAGATAATTTAATGGTCGCTACTCATTGTAGACCTACTTATATACCAGGTGGTTGTTATTGCACCGACACTGATACGTCACACATGCTCCCCTCACACGTTGATATCGGTGGGCGCATTCTACTTTTGTATATACATATTTACATTTTCTCAGCGTTGAGGGTAAAAACAATCAAATAGGACAATTTCAAATTTTATGTTTGCTTTGGAAGCATTATTAATGTTACAATTTTTGTAATTTATTTATCTAACATTTGAACTGAGGTTTGATAGCGACTTCGTTTTGGTCAAATGCTTCAGCAATGAGTGAACGAAAGTTTTGAAAATGTTTCGTAAGGGTTTTTCTGAAATTTGGCTACACGTGACATTTTCTTACAATTTTCAAATATATGACAGATTTCACTCTTATGAAACATATTATGGCCTTAGCGTATGCGATACTCGCGTTTTCGCATTGAAATAAAGGATTAATATGGAGCATGCTAGGTTGCCAGTTAGTGAATTTTGAACGAAATCCTATGGAGTCATGTCGCATGAGATTTGAGCATCACTGTACATATACGTATGTTATATACGTGCCTATATGTACATATCTACGTGTATATATACATACATATATATATATATATATATATATATATATATATATATATATATCATATATATATATATATATATATATATATATGATCCTGTTCATTGAAATACATTTGGATGAAAACAAAAATCATTTATTAAAAGCATCGTCCTTGTTCCCACTGCTTCAAGACAGCAAATAACGTCTAAAAACAGTCCATTTTTAAACTATATATATATATATATATATATATATATATATATATATATATATATATATATTTATATATTTATATAGATATATATATATATATATATATATATATATATACATTAATGCACGTAACTTGAATCATTGAATCGCTGGAGGAGTCGGTGCTAAACAGTCTCCATGATTTCTTCCTTTTAGGGAGACTGTATTTGTTACTCAAGGTTCTTTACAACGTCCCCTTGGCCCCTAGCTGCATCCACTTTCAATCCTTTTACTGTACCTCTGTTCATATTCTTTCTTCCTTCTTGCAACCCATCCTCTCCTAACGATTGTTTCATAGTGCAACTGCGAGGTTTTCCTCCTGTTACACCTTTCAAACCTTTCTACTCTATTTCCCCTTCAGCGCTGAATAACCGCGTAGGTCCCAGTGCTTGGCCTTTGACCTAAAGTCTGTAATCCCTCCCAGGGTTTGTTTGTGGTGCCTTCTTTCTCAAGAAAGACATCTTCATAGGAAGCTGCCTTCATCTTCCTGATCTTGAGTTTTCACTCAGCTCCATTTAATGATGATCGATTTCCATCGATCGGCGTTGCGTAATGGAGTTTTGATTCGTGCCCTCAGCTTTTATTTGCGGTGGCTCTCCCAGGGGAACACGTTGTTGTTGTTGTTGTTGTTGATGTTGTTACTTTTGGGAAAGTTGTTCCTTTCATCAAGTTGCAGTCGATACTTTTAATCGAAGTACCAGGTCAGTGGACTATTTGGGAGATGTCCCGTTGTTTGTTTTTAAATGTGGTTATAAGGGTTTTGCTTGGCATTTTCAGGGTATTTAGAAGTTTTCTTTACGAATATGAGTGTAAACATCTTTTTGAGTAAATATATTTTTTTTTTCGTTATTGCTCTGAAAGAAATTTTCACTTTTTCTCCTGAAACTGAAAATTGCATTTTCGAGGTATTTAGATGCTCCCTGTACTGGAATGAGTTTAAGCGTGTCTCAGTTATAGTAGATTCACATCAACTGTGCATTTGACGTCTAGGCCAGTCCCTTACGACGCTCCTGATTGGCTGTTGATAAGCCAGTCACAGGGCTGAAAACTCTCAGTCTCTCTCGAGAGTTCACATAGGCAGGATGTATGCTCGACCTCTCCTTGAGAGGTGGAACGTACATCCTGCCTATGTGAGTTTCCAGCCCTGTGATTGGCTTATCAACAGCCAATCAGGAGCGTCAAATGCACAGTTGATGTGAATCTACTATAGTAAGCATACTTTTGTGTTTGTTCTTGCTCCAAAAGCAATTTTCCATTGAAGTAAAAGAAAACTATTGTGTTGGCTCTGTTTGTCCGCCCCCCCCCCCCCCCCCTCAGGTCTTAAAAACTACTGAGGCTAGACGGCTGGAAATTGGTATGTTGGTCATCCACCCTCCAATGACCAAAATCAAATTGCAGCCCTCTAGCCTCAGTAGTGTTTATTTTATTTAAGGTTAAAGTTAGTCATGATCGTGAGTCTGACTGCTATAAGTCCCAATAAATAGCACAGGCCACCTGCGGGCCGTGGCTGAAATTTTCATGGGTTATGGCTGAGTTTCATGGCCCGTGGCTCAGAGTTTCATACAGCGTTATACGCTGTACAGAACTCTCGATTACGCCAAAGAAACGTCGGCGCATTTTTTACTTGTTTTCTCTTGAAAATGAAAACACTGCCATATTGCTGTAGACGCCTTTCGTGTCTAAATCTTTGCTGGTTTGTGGTTTGTCGAAATGACCCGGTTTTATTCACGGAAATATGATCTCATATTATTAGTCCTTGATCACGACAATGGGTTTACATAAAGATGAAGAGAGAGAGAGAGAGAGAGAGGAGAGAGAGGAGAGAGAGGGGGGATCTCTTAAACATGTTTTCCTGTTACGGGTCGTCGATTCGCTGGCTGGGTTTTAAGTTCCGTGTGAAAATGACATCTTGATGACCTCTTTCTCTTTCTTGTGAATAATATTTTGTTTCCCAAATAATTTTGCCTCAGTTGCAAAGACTTTGTTTATTCAAAGTTGAATAAAAAGCATTGCTTTTTTTTGTATATTATTTTTTCCTAAATGCTATGGCCTTTTTTCCAGAAGACGTTCTTTATTTTAAATAGTAGATACTGTTATCGTCCGCAAATTTGAACTAGCCTGTCGGAGTCGTTTCATGCATTTATTATTTCTATTATAAATTTTTTGTATATCTTGTTTCTATAAACTGAGATTTGATAAGGATATAGCTTCAATCTCTCTCTCTCTCTCTCTCTCTCTCTCTCTCTCATGTGCGTGCGTTTATACAGACACATAATACACACACACACACACATATATATTTATATTTATATGGGTGTGTGTGTGTGTGTGCGTGCGCGCGCGTGTGGGTGGGTGGGCGAGTAGGAGGTTGGCAAAAGGCATTTGTAAATATGCTGGATAGCTTTGACACACACAAAAAAAATTATTTTGGCAGCGCTGGTTTTTATTGTCAGGCCATGTCAGCTAGTTGTCAGACCCAATATGCATGCATATGTATTCGATATTTGCATATGCTATTTTTTAAGTGAAAGTAACGCTTCGTTTAATGAAATTAATTTTTGAATTTTCACGTTAAGGTCTGTCTCGTTGTAATTTTTTTTTGTTATGGGTTGGCGGCCGCTGTTCCCCCAACGTATCGTTTTGTAGAATTTGTATTTTATTTATTTATTTATTTTCAATCTTAGTGTGTCTCTTTGCGAAGTGAGGTTTCCTTTCTTGTTTTCATTTCTTTTATACACGATATATGTATGCAGTCATAAAGTACAGAATGTATACTGAATAAATTCATGTTTTTCGTTAACGGCAGTTTTTAAATTTTCTAGCGTTGCATCTCTCGAATGTTGCACATTGCATCATAGTAGTTTCAGTGAAGTTTTCTGAGTTACAGATGGGAATTGAGTCCACTTTTTTATTGCTGTTGATCAGATTCTTAATACATTTCTACGGGGAGAGATATCTGTTGATATGATAAAAGTTATAAAGCAGGAGAGTTCTCTCTCTCTCTCTCTCTCTCTCTCTCTCTCTCTCTCCTCTCTCTCTCTTAATGCCATCCCTCTCCAGATGATTATCAGATAACACTGTGGAAGCTATTACCGCAGGAGAGTACTCTGCTCTCTCTCTCTCTCTCTCTCTCTCTCTCTCTCTCTCTCTCTCTCTCTCTCTGTCATTCCTCTCCAGATCATTATCATTTAACATTGTGGTACCTATTACCGGAGGAGAGTAATCTGCTCTCTCTCTCTCTCTCTCTCTCTCTCTCTCTCTCTCTCTCTCTCTCAATGTCATTCTTCTCCAGATGAATATCAGATAATAGCTATTACCTTAGGAGCGTGCTCTACTCTCTCTCTCTCTCTCTCTCTCTCTCTCTCTCTCTCTCTCTCTCTCATTGCCATCCCGTTCCTTCGGGTCTCATATATCAGGTGCAGATCGGTGTTTTGTGCTGTGGAACCAAAGCGACAATCGGGATTATAGCGACATTAAGGTAAGGGCCGCGCTTGTGAGCATGATTGGGCGGATCACGCCTCTCTCTCTCTCTCTCTCTCTCTCTCTCTCTCTCTCTCTCTCTCTCTCTCCCCGCGTGGATGGAAATGGCTGGGCATTTACGGCTAGTTCGAGTTAATGATTCTCGAAATTAAGTCAATACATTAACTGTGGCGGTGCCGTTGCTACACTAGCATGTGGAGTAAGGGGTGTGGGGGGTGGTGGGGGGGGGAGTGTTTAAGGGGCTCCTTTGTAAAGGTACTGGAACTGGCACCTTACTGCGGACGCCCGTGGGAACAGCAAGCGAACCTGTGGTTTAGTCTGGAATTGTCCTATGGAATTGTCTCATGGAATTGTACTCTAGAATTTTTCACTGGAATCGTCTCATGGAATTGCCCCTTGAAATTCTCCCCTGGAATTGTCCACTGGAATTGTGTACGGGAATTTTCCCCTGAAATTATCCTCTGGAATGGTCCACTGCAATTGTCCCCTTGAATTGTGCGCTGGAATTGTCCTCTTAAATTGCCTACTGGACTTGTACACTGGCAGTGTCCTGTGGAATTGTCCAATTAGGATTGTCCTGTCTGGCATTTGCCATTGGAACTGTGTACTGGAATTTTCCCCCGAAATTGTCTTATGGAATTGTCCCATCGAATTATCCCATAGAATTGTCCTTGCCATTTCGAATGTTTGAGGTACACCCAAACGTCTTAAATTGAATTAAGAGTTTTTATCACAAAAAATTAATTTTTCTGTTGACCATGGTTTTACAATTATTTAAATTCTTTATTTTTTTACTTTCCATTTATTTATTTATCTATTTATATGTAGGTCTTTAGGACAACTGTATTCGCATTTATGCTGTTATGAATCTTGTGTTTCCTTTAGTTATATGATGAGGTCTGATTAAGTTTTAAGAAATTAATCATTTAAACCTACATACCATAATCCAATCTTATTTCGTTGATACACATGAACTATATTGTGTTCCGTGGTATAGTTTTCTAGCTTTATGATTTCATTTGAAGACGATTTTGATATTTTCATGATCTCAACATAGAACTGGGTAAGGTATGGGGTCATTGGTATTAAATATCCTTCAAGATTTGTAGTCATTATAGCAATTTGGCTTGCCATACAAGCAGTTCAGAAACAGACAAGGGCTTTAATAGACTGCAAATCTCAGCGCCGATCAATCAGTGTAAATATGTATTGTTATATATATATATATATATATATATATATATTATATATATATATGGTATATATATATATAAATATACAATGATACAATTAATATATATATATATATATATATATATATGTGTGTGTGTGTGTGTGTGTGTGTGTGTGTGTATTTGTGTGCGTGCGTGTGTGTCGTGGTGAGTGCTTATTTCTCTTGAAATATTTGAGAGAATCTATTTACACACGGAAGGCAGTAAGTCAGAAAGAGAGCTTTGCTGGCAGGAGATTACAGCACTGGAGACGCTTAAGTATATAGCATGACTCGGGGCCAGCAAAGTGGAAGAAGGCCTTTGGGCATAAGAACTCTGTTGGAGGCAAGAGGATTTCGCCAGGGGCACGTCATATAATTTTTGGAATTTTAACTCGGCCATTTCTCGATGCTGAACTAACCAGTTTTTAATTTTTTTTTTATTTTACGGAATATCATAATCGTTTGGTGATAAATTTAACATTTTGTTTCATTTTACTGATTTTCATCATTGTTTGATGTTAAATTCATCAGTTTTTTTATTGAATTTATTCGTCGTTTGATGATAAATAGACTTATTTTTTATTTGACTGAATTTCTCCATCGTTTGATTTTAAATTTATCAGTTTATTGTTTTTATTCGTCATCGTTTGATGTTAAAATAAAATAAAAACATTTTACTGAATTTCTTCACCGTTTGGTGTTTAATGTAATTATTGATTTTTATTTTACTGAATTTAACCATCGTCCAGTACGTAGTAGTCTTTTTATATCAATATTATTTATATGTAATCATTGTTGTATTTGTTTGTTTTACATTGCTATTATAAATTGCTCTGATACGGGGCTTTCAGTTTCTTTTTCTTATTTTTCGTTACATAATAAGATCTAAATTCCTCAACCCCAAGAATTTTTTTTTCTGTGTCTGCAAAAGACCTTTGAGTAACTTCAATCGCAAAATAAATCATAGGGAATCTACAGAAGTTACTTGGCATTTATGTTTTTTGTAAAGAATATAAAAAAATTACTGAATTAGGTGGGATTATAGCATTAGCCAAGCTAGAAGTTTATCTTTACCCATAAGTAAGTTTTGGTATATAGTCATTGTACATCTGAGTGGTGCAGCAATGTGCTCGCATTCACAAGGACCGAGATTGGACCACTGTGGTACGGTAGCAGCATAAGCTGGGAGTCAGTGTAAGGGCGTAGGGCTAGCAGCCACACACCAGGGGACTTAACGAGATATATATATATATATATATATATATAATATATATATATATATTTGTATATGTTATGTATGTCTATATATATATATATATTATATATATATATATATATATTACTGGCACATATATACGTACATACATACATATTAGTATACCTTATTCATAAATGTATTCATTGCGCAAGTACGTAAGAGTACCTTCACTTTTTTTATATTTATATGTGTAATATCACGTTAGTTGAGAAAAGCCTAGAGTACGTATACATATCTCGTGGTTTATTACTAGCAATTCCCACAGATAATCGGACGCAAATCCGAATAAGTGAGTTGTTCGGAAAGGCGAAAACTTGCCAGATATCTCGAGCTGACCTTAAAAACACTCTTTCGTTCCGATCCCTTTCATGCTCTGAAATGCTCTTGGTAATAGTTCGCGTTCTTCGCCTCCTCTGTGGGTTTTTGCGCGGATATGGAATTCAAGATTGTGTTGCCTTAAAAGATAAGGCAACAAGATATCCACATTTGTTTTTATGACGAATGCATGACAGGCTGAGAGAGTGAGGAAGAGCGCAGGGGAGAGAGAGAGAGTTAGAGAGAAAGATAAAGAGCGATCCTGAACTTTGGTTTCAAGAATTCTTAAGAAAGGTGCAGAGAGGCGGAGGCGGAGGAGAAGGAGGAGGAGGAGATGGTGGAGAAGAAGGAGATGGAGGAGGAAGAGGAGGAGTAAGCGGAAGAGGAGGAGGAGGCGGAGGAAGAAATAATGCAAGCATGTGCGATGCGAATTTGTAATGTCGCAGAGAGAGAGAGAGAGAGAGAGAGAGAGAGAGAGAGAGAGAGAGAGAGAGAATTTTCAAGCTCGTTACTTATAATGATGACAGTATGGGCTTGTTAATTTAAATGTAAGTTGAATGTGGACACAAAATATTAATTAATTCAAACTTTCTTTCCCATAGTATTACAAAGTGAAGTCCCTAAGACAAGTGTTATATAAAGATTATATTTAAAATATCAAGTGATATTCCACTTGACATTAGTTTGAAGTATCTTTTAGGTATATCCTGTTGTTTTAATATCTATGGGTTGAAATTGTACGAATGCCTCATATTTTTACCGTGTTATACTTGTATATATATATATATATATATATATATATATATATATATATATATATATACATACATACATTAAACATATATAATGTATATATATATATATATATATTATATATATTATACTGTTATATATATATATATAATATATTATTATATATTTATTGAAATATTATGTATGTAACTAAAATGAAAGCATTTCTGTTTGGCATTTTTCACAGCTCATAAGGTACACAATACATTGTAAATGCGCCGTACACACATATTGAACAAGATCCCCCCCTAGAGCTCGCATGGCTTGATAGGTTAGACTAGAATAATGGCACATCTAGAACAAGAAAGGTGCACTTTGTTCCCTGGTTGGCAGGTTGGTTAAGCTCAAATCAATACAGGTACTCACTCTTCATGTACATTTCATTTTCGGTCGCCTGGTCTCTCCGTTTTAACTGCGTGCATTGGACTCTCCTCTTTGCCATGCATTGCGTATTCTGGCTACTCCCTAACTCCTCAAACACACCCCCTAAGCAGTACATGTATTTATTTAACCTGATTATAAAGTAGACTCATTTACTTCACTTTGCCATCACTGTATGTACATTCTCACCCTTGCTGACGGCACTCTGATTCCCAGTGGTACTTGACTTCCTTACCTTAAACTAGTGCATACCCAAATCCCCTACCAGCTACAGTACATAACCGGATCCCTAACCCCCTATAACAGGCACTATGCCGCCCCACCCTCCTCCTCCTCCTCCTCCTCCTCCTCCTGTAGAGAACACGCCCTTTCTCCATCTGCCTCTATACAGTACACTCGCAGGTGCGTGTGCGTTTAGTGATTCATCTGACACTCATGGTTGGTTTTATTGGATTCGTCACGCCAGGTTATTAGGCTACAACGACTCGCGGTATGTTTGTTCAAAAGTAGGATTGTGAATTATTGAATTAGTTGGTTTCAAATCGATTTAGGTTCAGTTGGGCGTCTGTTGGATTATTTTTCCATTTAATGTATTTAATTTTTCCATAAGAAAAATAAAACGATTATAATAAAAGAGCTTTCACGAAGCATTGATTCGTTCCTGATGTAGTTGTAGATGCTTTTGTGGAAATAATAAGCTCAGAAGTCAGCTACTTTGATCATTCGTCTTATAACCTATATTTCAGAAAGAGGAACTCTCTTCCTTTCTCCTTGTTCCTTGAAAAGTCGGCTCTTTTGATTAGGCGTCTTATAAGGTTTATTTCAGAATGAAGAACTCTTTCCCTTTCTCCATGTTCCTGGAAAAATCAGCTATTTTGATCATTCGTCTTATAACATTTATTTCAGAACGAGGAACTCTCCCTTTCTCCTTGTTCCTTGAAAAGTCTGTTCTTTTAATCCGGCGTCTTATAAGCTTTTTTTCAGAATGAGGAAATCTCTCCCTCTCTCCCTGTTCCCTTAAACATAAGTCATCCAACTCATAGACTTTTTTGAAGTGACCATTTTGTTTTTCTGACTACCATTTTGTTTTTGTGGCAGCCATATTCATCCCTTCCTGTAGGTAAAAAAAAAAAAAAAGTTATAATCCTGCGCATTATTTTAAGGATTACCCTGCTCCGCTGTATATATTTTGTTAGTTTATTTTTTAGTTCATTTTTAGGACTGTTTACATAAAACTTTTGAGAAAGTAAGTCCCAACAAGTGGGTGCATCTTTTACATGCAAAAATCCTGAGCTCTCTCTCTCTCTCTCTCTCTCTCTCTCTCTCTCTCTCGTACAATGTTACTCTCTCATTTTACCTTCTTGCGTTACTCTCTCTCTCTCTCTCTCTCTCTCTCTCTCTCTCGTACAATGTTACTCTCTCATTTTACCTTCCAGCGTTACTCTCTCTCTCTCTCTCTCTCTCTCTCTCTCATTCCACACGTTCTTTGTCAGTGCATTTAAGTAAATCCCCCCGAAGCCTTCCTCTTGTCTTACATTGCAGAGCGAGAGAGAGAGAGACCAAAAGAAACTCGAAAGGCTAAGTGTGAAAAATGCATATCACAATCCTTAAGGGGGAAGACTGTCACAGTTGCAGGAAGTTTTAAGAACGCGTAAAATCTGCAGGATGAAGACGTCGCTCGCGCGCTGAGAGAGAGAGAGAGAGAGAGAGAGAGAGAGAGAGAGAGAGAGAGCATCGCTGAACGTTAAACAGGGGTGAGAGAAATAACGTTGAAAGTTTACTGAAGAAGAGAGGAGAGAGAGAGAGAATGAAGAGAGAACGAGAAGAGCAAACCGTTGAAAGTGAACCAGGGGGAGTGAAAGAGAATAACGTTGAAATGATAAACTGAGAGAGAGAGAGAGAGAGAGAGACGTTGAAAGATACGCTGATAGATAGAGAAAGAGAGAGAGTAATGTTGATTGAAGGGTAAACAGAGAGAAAGATAGACAAAGAGTAAGGTTGAAGGTAAGCTGAGAGAGCGAAATAGAGAAAGATAGAGATAGAAAATAACGTTAAAAAGTACTCAGAGAGAGAGAGAGAGAGAGAGAGATGAGAGAGAGAGAGAGACGAGAAATAAAAAACAACAAACATGTCCCAAAGGTAAGAACAGACAGAGAGATGAATAAAATGTTTGAAAGGCACTGATATGGAAATAGATTCAAGCTCGAAGTGGGAATGAAAGAGACTTGATAAATAGGGACTGGAGGAAACGGGGAAAGAGGAACCTATCGACGAAAGTAATAACGGAGGTAAAAGTAAGGAAGGAGGAATTAAGAGATATCAGTGAAGAAAGGGAACTGTATTGATGGAAAAGGGTTGAGAAAATTAAATTGAGAAATGGCAGTTCAAGAGGAGTTTTCAAGAGCTCCGGGATATTGGGAATTGTGGGCGATAGGCGTTATATTAATACCATGTACTATGTGCTGCATTCGATGATATATATATATATATATATATATATATATATATATATATATATCATATATACACACACACACATATACAAGCAATAGCTACAAATGTCCTATAATAGGTAATTCGCTCTACCTCGTGATAGCCTTGTTGGTAAAGCGCATTACTGTACGTTCTAAATTCGTGTACTGAGGTTCGAGCCCATGAGCCGACGCAGTTCGTATCAACTAAAAAAATTCCCCCTCAGTTAACATATATGAAAATATATTATTCCGAGGTAGACGAATTAGATATTAATGGACATTTGTAGCCTAATGCTTGTATATGAATCACGGTGATGTGATAAAATTCATATAGACATGTATACTTCTAATGGTATAATATCTATAATATATATATATTATATAATATATATATCTATATATATATATATGAGTAAGTGTGTGTGTGTGTGTAAATTTTCTGACTAACATCAGATCGAAACCCAGGTCTTTCAATTAAAGAAAGAAAAGATATTGCTGCCAACTAGGCGACTCATGCGTTCTTGTCCTTCAATTGAAAGACCAGGGTTCGATCCTGAAAAGAGTTCCACTCGTGATTTTGTATTGATTATATATGTAGTGTATATATATATATATATATATATATTATATATATATATATATATATATATATATATATATATATATAATATGTGTGTGTATTATGTGTATGTATATAAATTTTCCAAAAATTCTATTATTAGAATAAAAGCTGTCATTATATATCCATTTTCATTGTTTAACTTTTGTCCGGAATTATCTAGTGATATTGTATTTTTCAACTCACTAGATTGCGACCTCCTCCCATTTTAAGATTTTACTTACAGTTCATCTATATTTATTTAATAATATGCTCATTTTTTTTAATAGGTGATCTTTTCTGTCTGCATTTCCCATTACCTTCTGTGACCTCTTTCAAGTGAACACAATACTCTTTGGAAGTTTTAATTTTAAGTCAATGGCCTCTATAATAATAATAATGATAATAATAATAATTATAAAATCCGACTTCTGCCGAATTGTTTAATTACTGAATTAGAGGTTGACAAAATGATGCGGACTGAAGAGTCACTAAATAACAATAATAATAATAATAATAATAATAATAATAATAATAATAATGATAAGAATAATGATAATAGTAACAATAATATTCCTGCAGATGATAAAGCGTTCTATTGACGAAGAAGAATATTACTCAGACCTAAGAGTAGGAGCCTCTTGCAGCAGAGGGAGAGAAA
This sequence comes from Macrobrachium nipponense, assembly GCF_015104395.2. Taxonomy (NCBI): domain Eukaryota; kingdom Metazoa; phylum Arthropoda; class Malacostraca; order Decapoda; family Palaemonidae; genus Macrobrachium; species Macrobrachium nipponense. The sequence continues at coordinate 31,928,244 of NC_061092.1, read as the reverse complement.
ATATCAGATAAACCATAATGAAAATTAGAAAGTGCGAGTGGACGGTGACAAAAGCCTGTGGGAACTGGACAAGATGGAATCCAGGGGGACACCCCAGTCCCAGCCCACTCCCCCCTCACCCACCCCCACCCACCTGTCCTCTAAGAGGGGGTCCTGCCGAAAAAGGTTGCCATCTGCGATCTCTGCGGGGTGCCAGAAGGGAACCAGCGGCTTCTCTCCCATGGCCCTCCCTCCCCCCCCCTCCATCCATACTTCCCTCATTCCCCCTACCCCCACTTTTTTTTTCCTTTTTTTTCTTCGCTCCATCGGAATCCAATGTTCCCGTCGCCGGCTGCGAAATGTCTCTCACCAGCCTCTTAGGAAACCGGTTCTGGGCACCGTCGATCAGCCGGGAACATCTCATCACTTTGAGCATTAAAAAGCCTATTTTCTTTCATTTAATTTTTTTTATTTTATTTTACATGGTATGGGATACCAACACACACACACACAGATAAATATATCTAATTACATATAATTATGTTTGTATTTGTAGTAATACATACGATACTACTTATGTTTATGTGTTTATCTTTTCCGAGAGAGAGAGAGAGAGAGAGAGAGAGAGAGGAGGAGAGAGAGTGCCTTTACTATTTTCCATACTTACTATACTTGATTTGGAGCATTAACCTACCTAGGAGATTCTTACGTTGAGTAACGTAATTTGAAAAGGAATAACCAATAGGAAAGGAGAATAATATTAATCATTATAAGTATTAAGTGATACTAATTTTAGTCGCGGTAAAGGTTAAACCTAATGGTGGCAAGTATTCTCCTCTCCAAGAGGTAATGGCGAAGAAAAGTTAAAATTACTTTTTGTGAATATGAAAAGCGTATGCAGTACTCCTACGTCATTACAGAAATTAAATGATATTAATTCGATAGTTACTCTTTTCGTTAATGCATAATTCAACTAGGAGAGAGAGAGAGAGAGAGAGAGAGAGAGAGAGAGAGAGAGAGAGAGAGAGAGAAGGGTACGGGTATCAACATGGTTGGAATGTTATAGGATGAACGAGCTTCAAAATGGTTGTTAAGTGTAACGAAATCACTAAAAGTACAAAATCCTTTGGGATGTAGTAGGATACTAAATTATTTTTGTAGTTAGAGAGAAGTCCCTCGCCCCCAAATCCACGTAACGCTTGTCCTGGGAATATGAAAGTTTGATATTAAGTGCCCCAGTTTGCTTCCAATTCAAATTTAAAAGAAACCTGAAGCCCTGAAATATGCAGGACTGCTTATAATTCACTACTGTCAGTGTTGCATGTCATAGTCTTCAAACCTCCCTTTTATTATTCACCATCGTTCGTGAGAGATTCCGAGGTTATTGAATCAGAATGGCGTTTTTGTTAATGAATAAGCATGCAGTACGAATGAAGGAGGAGTGGACACCGTTGATGATCTGGGAACGGAATTATTTGTAGATTGAATAGATGAATGGAAGAGAAAAAATCACAAACAAAACTGTAGCGTTAATTCAGTTCCTTTCATTTACACAATTGTACATGGGCTATGTACGTACATATTATGTAGGCCGCGTCTCTAGTACATGTACGTTCTTTGCACGTACACAGCTATAATTATGTGGGATTTGTATATGCTTGCCTAGTGCATGTACATATCTCTGAAGGTTTGGTTGTTGTGTATGTTAATTGATGAACAGTATATATTTGTTTAGATATAGGGCTATATATCTATAACTGTATATATAATATAATATATATATATATATATATATATATATATATATATTATATATATATATATATATATATATATATAATGGATAGGTAGATAGATAGTAAGATAGATGATAGATATTTCTTATATGAAACTCCATTCTAATATTTATTCCGCTAGCAGTAGATATCTGTATTAGGTCATTTTAATTAATACCAACTAATAAATTCTTCTGCAGAAATATGTTTAGGTAAGTGAAAAAACAAAATTTTGGTAAAGGCTCGTTACTTATTAAACCTTGACCGTCCCCAGAAGAGTTGATACGTGCGCTCGGCATGTGTCGCAAACCGGTTCTCTCTCTCTCTCTCTCTCTCTCTCTCTCTCTCTCTCTCTCTCTCTCTCTCTCAGGGATTTCTTAAGCCACGACTCTGGAATGTAAATGAAAACACGCACTTTCCCAGACTTGCTGCAGTAATTCACAGTTGTGCAATTTCTTTACTCTTTCTCTCTCTCTCTCTCTCTCTCTCTCTCTCTCTCTCTCACGCTTAAAATTCAGTTTGTGCGATTTCTGCACTCTTTTAACGACTCTCTCTCTCTCTCTCTCTCTCTCTCTCTCTCTCTCTCTCTCTCTCTCTCTCTCTCACGCTTAAAATTCAGTTTGTGCGATTTCTACACTTTTAACGATTCTCTCTCTCTCTCTCTCTCTCTCTCTCTCACACACAGACACACACACACAGACATAATAAAACGCAACATTTAATTCGTAAGAGTACTAAGAAAGGCGGTGGTGAGAGGTGTGTGCTTTCAAGAGAATTTGTTTTAGTAAATTGAACACATGATTTTTTTGTTTTTATTCATTATTGTTCTTGTTGTTAACATTTTTGTTAACTGAGGTAGCTGTGATGTTATATTCTACCGTTAATAGTTTATGGTTGTTTGACAAATTACGTTGACATACGAGTATACATTTTACACGGTATATTTCTATCTTTTTTTCTTTGGATTATTAGCCTGTGTTTATTACAGCAATCACACATTTTGTTCATTCTCCGATTTACTTAAGCTTTGCGCCGTTTTCACTTCTCAGTTGTATTTACTTCTTACTACAACGTTAGGTTAAATCTTAATGTTCGACTTTTTTTTTTTTTTTATACATGCCATTATGTATTTTATTTTCTCACTTTATTAGCTGTTATTTGTAGCTCTGTAATCTTAAATTTGGCAATTTTTGCCTGTTCTTTTATTGCTTCTTTCTGTTTGTCTCATTTTTAGCTTACTTGCTCTATTTGCATTTATTTCTGTCCTTTAATTACTTCCTCTTTTTCTACCGTCGTAATCTTAAATTTGGCAATTTTTGCATTTTTTTCTTTGCTTCTTTCTTTGTCTCATTTTCAATTCTATTTTCTCGCTCTATTTGCTTTTGTTTGTAGACATCCCTCCTCTTTCTCTACTTCCAGTTTTAAATTTGGCAATATTTGCTTTTCCGTTTTCTTGCGTTTTTTTGTCCCATCATAAATCATGTCAGAGAATGAACAATATAGAGAGATGTCATTTCGCAAATGATTCCGGAGCGTTCCTGCGAAGACCTCGGTTCCTCCCGAATCCCGGAGCCTTCACGTCAGTTGGGCTATCACTCGGCTCTTGTTTCCGCAACTCCCACCGGGGCACTAAATTCTCCCCCCATCCCCTCCCCTAACTCAGATAAAAGCGTCACTGGGCTGCATCATTGCCCTGTTACTTGTACATTATAGGATTGAAAACCGAAGTTGCGTCCCATTTCCTCTGGGGGTCTGTTATCTTAAATAAATGGCGGCGCGCGTACGAGCAATTGCTAACCGAAGCGTGCATGCTTTTGCCTGGGCCCTGGTTCGGGTCTGGGTAGTTTTTTTTTTTTTTCTCTTAAGGAACCAGACACGGTCCGGAATACTGGGACTGGGTTTAAGATTGGTCGTGACTGGAATTATTGAAATGAATGGATGAGAACGCGGTCTCATAGGTGGCTGTGTAGATCGGGCAGGTAGGAGGAGGAATTCAGGGCATAGATGGGTGGATGGGTAGGAGGGTTGTGAGACACATCTCGGACGAAGAGAAGGGTTGGGGGGGAGATGGGAAGATGAGTGGATGCGATCTGGGTGGGGCAAGGGCGTGTTAGGAATATGGGATGGTGGACGGGGTATTGGGTTCTCAAAATGGCTACCGCCGCAGCCTGATCAGTAGCGGTCGATTCTTTTTAATCGTTTTCAAACATTTTAGATAACGACAGTCAACTACTTTTGTATTGTTCGCGGAATGCTGTTCTTGCACTCGTAATTTCAGTGGAAAAGTTGGGAGAAAGGGAATTCGGATTGACATAAAACCATAAGAAAGACTTTTAATTTCTTTTTATTCTGAAGTTTTAGTTTGGAATGTTTTTTTATTTCATTGCTCATTACTCACTTGTGACGTTAATTAATGAATTCTCTAACGGTAGAATTCTGTCTTTCCTATTAGCTAGTTTTGATGTAATGTTGCTTATAAAAATACACATCATGTTAATATATATATATATATATATATATATATATATATACTATATATATATATATATATATATATATATAGAGGAGTGTGTGTATGCGTTTGCGGGACATAACAAGATGAATAGTGAAACATAGAATATGGTCCTTAGTAGTTTATATATATATATATATATATATATTATATATATATATATATATATATATATATATATATATAAATATGATATATATATGCATATATATATATATATACGTGTGTGCGTGTATAATTGTTGTATGTGTGAATATAGATTACATATATTGATGTGTATATATATGTATATATATATATATATATATATATATATATATATATATATATACGGTATATATATATATATATATAATATATATATATATGTAACGTATATATATATATATATATATATATATATCTATATATATATATATAATATATATATATAATATGAACATCCATCCCGAACCTTATCAATTCATAAATATTTGTATCTTTGTGCTACAGTAATGGAAAGTAGAGTGAAGCGGAGAAAAAGATAAGATTAAAAAAAAAAAAAGCGATCTTAAAATATAGTCAGGCGCTTCAACAGCGGTAGAAAAATTTTTGCCTTGTGCCGGCAATGCTTTTAAAAGCAGAGATAGAATTTTCTGTCTGGAAGGCAAAAAATTGGCCCTTCTTTGGAAACTTCCTTAAAAGTAAGAATGGAATCCGCTGGGACGGAAATAGAGAGAGGACTTCTTTCAGAAGGGTCTTTTTTTCACTTTCAGGTTTTTGGCAAATGCTTTGCTTTATTTGTATGCGTGCATGCATATATATATATATATATAATATATCTATATATATATATATAATATAACTAATATATATGCACATATGTATATGTAGTGTGTGTATATACATACACTTATCACCTATATACATAATATGCGCATAGATATATGTACGGTATATGTATGTTATTCGGAGCTGGTTGGGGCGAGAAGGAATTGATTTTGCAGATGCAAGAAAAGAAAAATATAAGATTGCATATCATATACTTGCAACAAAATCGTAAGGATGGCTTATGCTCTCTCTCTCTCTCTCTCTCTCTCTCTCTGCTCTCTCTCTCTCTCTCTCTCTCTGTGTCTATGGGTATCTATATATATATATATATATATATATATATATATATATATATATATTATATATATATATATATATATATATATATATATATATATATATATATATATATGATATATAATTTTTATCAAATGCCTTTCAATCTTCGTGCATTATTCCACCCTTGCAACAACAAAGTCCTTCCGAGCTGGCAAAACATGGCAAAACGCTTCCAACAGCACATGTAAATGACGCCTTATTAGCAAAGATACACACTCGGTTTTAAATGGGGGTTGGCTAGGAGGGGGGCGGGTGGGCGGTGCGTTTGGTCTATTTATCAAAGCTCCGCCTCTCCTGATCGGATGGCATGTTCATTATTGAATTTGCCAAGCCATCACGAATCTCTCTCGCGCGCTCGTAACTAACGCGTTTGTCATGGGCGACGTTTGCGACAGCGCTCGTCCATCGCCGATCAAGTTGCCGTGAAATTTGCAAAATCAACAGCGATCCTTCTCGGTCTCTCTGTTCCCCCTACCCCTCCCCCCTCCCCCCTCCCCCTGTGTTCCTCCTTATTCCTCTTGGTTGTGGTCTTCTTCTTCTTCTTCTTCTTATCTTTTCTGATTTCCTGATGTTCCTCTAATTGGGATGCTCTTCTTCTCTTTTCTCATTCATAATTGATTTGTGTTTGTTCATATTTTAACATTTTTACTTCATATTTTTTGTCCGTAAAGTTTTTTCTTTTTCCGCTTTCTTTTCTTCTGTTTCCTAATTCGATTTGAGTTTGTCTTCATTTCCTTTTTTTTTTTCCAGTTAACTGTCTTGTATAATTTCAATCTTATTCCACTACATCTCATTATTCTTTTATGTATTGTATCCCCAATTCCGTTTATTTTCCTTTTTTTTTATTTCGTCTTCCTTTGTTTTTACTTCTTAATCGTACTTAATATTTATCGAACTTTATTAATTGCTTTCTTTGAGCTAAATATTTTATAAGTTAATTCCTGTTTTTGTAATGATAGGCCCAATTAGTAAAACTGTCATGAACTGTATTTCGTTACATTTTCATATATATTATTGAGCTGTAATTTATCCATTTTATATCTTTCTTCGTTGCATTATATCCACAAGATGAGTGGAAGCTGTAGAATTTCTCTTCAATGTATATTTTTTTATTCGTCCTAGAAAATCTATAAGATGAGTGGGAACTATAGTATTCCTCTTAGATTTATATTTTGTCTTCGTTCTAGTTAGCAACTATGGAATTTCTCTTAAATTCATGTTTTTTCTTCGTTCCAGTGAGTGAGTGGGTACTATAGAATTTCTCTTATTTTTAAATTTTCTTCTTCGTTTAGTGAAAAAAGATGAGTGGCAACTTTAGAATTTCTCTTTGGTAACCAAACCCATCGGCCTGTCTATAATGTATAAGATTGGAACATTGCAACTCATTTTTTTCATATTTTTTCGTTACTAATTGGTAGACAGTATTCTCAGCTGCTGCACATGTTGTATAAGGAAAAAGAATTGTAACGTTTGGATACTCTTCAACTCCCAATATCGTCTGTAAGACGAATCCCAATCTTACTGCACGCCCTGCCTTTTGAAGAAGAACGTTTTTTCTTGTTTTCCGTTTTAGTTTTCGGTAAAAAAATACTATTGTGTCGGCTTTGTCTGTCCGTCCGCACTTTTTCTGTCCGGCTTCAGATCTTAAAAACTGCTGAGCCTAGAGACTGCAAATTGGTACGTTGATCATACACCCTTCAATCATCAGACATACCAAATTGCAGCCCTCTAGTCTAAGTAGTTTTTATTTTATTTAAGGATAAAGTCAGCTATATTCGTACTTCTTACAACGCTATAGGTACCCCAAACATAGGTCACCACCGGAACGTAGCTAAGTTTCATAAACCGCGGCTTATTCAACCACCGGACAGAAAACTCGATTCTTCTGTGCATGTTTTACATGATTATTTTGTTCGTTGACCTTTTTTCCAGGTTTTTTTTTTCGTTGACTTCCTCTCTCTCTCTCTCTCTCTCTCTCTCTCCTCTCTCTCTCTCTCTCTCTCTCTCTCTCTCACTATTTTTTTCACAGTTCTTGTTTGCAATTGCGTTGATCTGTTATCCTTCATCGGCTTTTTTATATGGAGAGCATCCAAAGCAAAAATTTCAGTTCGTTAATATTAATTGCCTTTATGAAATTGATTGATCAGAAGCCGAGACTCATTGGAAGAAATTGCTTAGTTGGCTGTAAGTTAAGTGTGTGTGTGTGTGTGTTTATAAATATGCATTTGTGTGTATATGTATATATATAATGCCTTGTGCCTTCGAACATTAGTTCATGTTTTTGTGGCATGGTGTCCCAATGTAACTCTGCTTCAGGTTATTCAACGAGTCACAGTGAGGCCTGAATTCCAGTCGAACAAAGTAAAGTCCTTGGTTATGATGATAGGGGGCGGAGGGCGGGAAACTAATTGGCATTAGCATGTCGAAGGATTAAGTGACATCCTTTGGTGCATTGATTCAGTATTGGATTGCGCGGTCACAGGAAGGAAAGATGTCATGCGATAATGCCCCATTGAATATTCTCTCTCTCTCTCTCTCTCTCTCTCTCTCTCTCTCTCTCTCTCTCTCTCTCATGTTAAGCGTTAATTAAGTTTGATACGAGGAACTGTCTTTAGAAGTCATGACATGCAATCACGTAAGACCTTTTTTTTTTATCTCTTTACCTCGTAGTGTTGGTGACGTGCCTTTTTATTATAAAATTCAGCACATGCATATTCCAGTGCTTTAAGTCGCGTTTGCGTTTAAATTGGTCTTTTTGTGTGTC